>NC_058063.1:14873761-15173761 GCF_020085105.1 Siniperca chuatsi
ACACACACAGTCTGTGTCCAACACAGATGAACAGCTTCTCTTATTCACTTTACTCATTTCCTGTCTTCTCCTCCTCCAAGTTATTTCCTGGTAGGAGACAAGTGGTATTAAGGGCTTAGAGGAGAGGATGAGTTTGAAACACAAAGAAGTTTCATTCAAAGTTTTTGTTATGACACTTTTGAACCGATTAATGGTTTTGCCTGAAGAGCTTTTCTAATTATAGGACGGCACTCCCACATGACTGCCATGTGACCTCAGTGCATCTCATGTGACACTGAATGTGTGAATCACCATCAGAGGTTATACTGAAGTCAACTCCTCAACACTCATCTTTTAGTCTTGGATTTTAAATTCACTGGATTTTGGTTATTACATGGTTTTAGCCAGCACAATAGTCATAAACAACTCAGTGACTATTCCAGAGGGGATATTTAAGTTAAATGGCATTTCTACACACTACATGTCATGTGGAACAATCACATTTTCTCACAAGATTAAACCCTAAAATCATCGAACATTTGTGTTAAGCACTTTTTAATACAGAAGTATTTGCGACAATAGTCTCTTTGGGGGAAAAAAAGTATAAATCTAAAAGGGTGAAGATGGATTCACACCATGCAACCGTATGCATTTTAAAGTTCAGTGTAAACTCAATTTGGCAATGTTTATATGATTGTCTTTTCCTTCCCCCCCCCATCTGTCTTCAGACACATTCTCCCAGGGCGAACCCAGAGTCCTGGGCCTGGCCATGATCCCCGGTCACCACGTGGTATCCATCGAGGTGGAGATAGACAGTCTGGAAGACACACAAGGATTTGGAGCTAACCATTGATGAAGCCCTGTTTGTTTGGACGACACTCAGCTCTCAGTGTGACTGTCTCTCAGTAAGCCGGCTGTATGGCCTGTGGCTGAGCTCAAACATGAATGGACATCTTCAATGGAGGATTTAATCAGTCACTTCAGCTCTACAGATGCAGATACAGAACTCTTGTGTCAATATTCTGGATTTAGCCATTTCCTCTATGCTTGAAGATGTGTCCATTTGCAGTGACTGCTGTACAATACAGCATGTGCGTAAAGCGTGTGTGCCATGTATGCATGAGGTGTGAAAATTGTGTTTCAGTTCTGTGTACAGTAAATGTCTTTGTTTCATGATGTTTTAAAATAGATTGCTGTATTTGAGACTTTGTGTTTAATTGTATTTGGGCAAAATGTCCTTAAAAATTGTAGGACTCTGGGTCAAATACCCGTGAGGACGAACATCTATCCTGCTTTAACGTCTTGAAACAAACCACTAACAAGCTTGTTAGCTGCAGGGGGAGCTGTTCTGTAGCTGTCCCTTGCATCACTTATTAGTACGCATTACCATGCATCAAGAAATTAGGATAAAATTAGATTGTTTCAGTATTTTAATACATTTGAGCATGTCAGCTGATTCAGTTTGGCAACAGTAAAATTGAAGCCACTAACAGCAGAAAACCCAGAAACAAAACAGTCCCACTCAGTCAATTTAAATACAAAGAGCCTGTCACATTTGGTTCTCACAGTCGAGCAGTAGATATGATTCAAAGATGTTACAGTCACTGTCTCCTTAAGATATTATTGACAGAATAACTAAGTTTGTGCTCAAAAAGTAAAATCGTCAAAAGAACGTCATCTTAGTTTATGGTTAAACTGTTGTGTCTTTCCTGGCAGTAAAACTGGAGCCTCATTTACAAAGTTGCACTTTGATTTTATCTGCAACTTCATGGTTTATTTTTTCAAATTGTGCCTCAGTGCATCCTGTTAATATATTTGGATAAAAATTGCCTGTTTATAAATTACATACAATATGTCGCAGTAGTTCCCTAGACCTGTAACTAACGTACCATGTCAGCTCCTGCTCAGTACAACATTTAAGATGTGAACCTTTCTGTAAGACCTTTGTATAAATGAGGCTCTTAGTTAGCCATTGAAGACACACTTTGTAAAGAGTCTTTGAAAGGCTTTTAAAAAAAAAAAAAAAAACCTACAGTAACATTTCAGGAGTGGAGAAGATGTGGAGTGGTTTTTCAAACAAAGGATAAAAGTGCAAGTTTTCAAAGACATGCTTTGAAATGAGTGAAAAGGGAAAGAGCGAATTTCTAGTACAATTGATTCAGTCATCAATTACTATGGTTTTGTCCAGAATACTTAACTTTTTTTCAGTTGACCATGTTAATTTGTGTTTTAAGCAAGTTTCCATTATAAGTTACATCTATAATGTTTGCAGCTGTATATAAAGTCTGTTAATATTTCCACCCAAATACAGAAGTCACACGTTATTCTGATTAGATAGCTGTAGAAAACAAAAAGGGAATTTAAAAAAATTAAAAACAATCAGAGTGGCATTGATTCAAGATCCATAGGATTTCAAAACTTTAACACCTACAAGTTGCCCTTCAAAGTGTTGATGTCTCACCTACTTACCATTAATGTAGAAGCTCAACAAAATGCCTCCTGATGTCATGTATAAAATCTTGGTTGTCTAGTACAGAGAATGTTTGACATGGTCAAAAATATAGACTGAGATCAGTAAACATGTAATTCCTTTTAAAGAATACTGCGAGCAGAAACCAACACACTGACAGTCCTCCTATGTAATGTCCAAGCAGGAGCTACTGCATTAAAAAAGAGCCCCTTGATAAAGGTTCAAAGAATGGCACAAAGAAAGAAAATGAGTAATAAGAGCAGACACCCCACATCGACCACCTTTCCATCCCTAAGTGTTGACGCAAGACTTCATTTTCTTCAACCACAGCGACAAGTTCATTCAAGAGTAGCCACAGTAAGTTCCTTAGTTTTTGTGGTAAGAAGTCCAGATTTTCTCACTGTACAGCTCAAGCCTCCGCTGTGCACCCAAAGCATTAAAAATCAAAGGTTCAAGTAACCAACAAAACTGTCCAAACTGAAGCACAAGTTCTGAGGAAGACTTCTCCATAAATCCACCACTGATCTTCCCCCAATGTCCCATCCATCGTAAAATGTCCCTATCCCCCCTCGTGTTCGTTAAGCCTTCCTCTCTAGTTTTGGTGGAACTTGAAGTGAAAGCTGCCTCCAGACTGAAAGGGGTCGAAGTGGAAAGGCCAGCCCTGTCCTCCACCTCCACCTTGCTGGTTTTCCGGGTCCAGGGGATCCTCACCTGCATCAAACTTCTGCCTCATTTCTGGCAAGACAATGGGAAGAATGGAGGGACAAATTTAAAACAGCGGAAGCTAAATCATGGCTTAAGATGATGCATATATTGGATTCTGTAAAACAAACAGACCTGAGATAACCTGATAGCAATTTAATAGCATAATGACACTTCAATTCTCTTATAATTATACCGATTCACTGAACAGACAACACTCCATACAGTATGTGTTTTTTCTAACTGATAAACTGTGGAAGAACATTTTCAGTCATTTCCTAGCTTCATACTGTATACACTTTTATCACACAGAACCTGATGGTCAAACAAAGATTATTCATGGCTGAAGAGCCACAGGTTTAATTCTAGCACTAGGAGCAGTGTCCATTAACATCTAGTATTTGGCGCTCAAGTGCTGAGATTTCTGGATTTTATAACTTATTCTTGTAGCCTGTAAAGTATCTGAGTTATGATGATGTACATACATACAGTATATAATAACTAATTTAAAAGAATAGTTTCACATTTGTGGAAATATGTTAATTTGCTTTCTTGCCGCGAGTTAGATGAGAAGATCAATACCACTCTCGTATCTGTGTGTTGAATATGAAGCTAAAACCAGCAGCCAGTTAGCTTAGCTCACCATATTTAAAGCACAGACACAAGAGCGGTATCGATCTTCTCATCTAACTCTTGGCAAGAAAGCGAATGAGCAAATTTCCACAAATGTGTCACTATTCTTTTAAATTAGCAATTAGTAGTGACAGAATGTCATGTAATAATTTGTTAGTTACAGGCTGCCATAAACCGTGCAATGTCAAGTGTGAATGACTTCAACGGAGACCAGAGAACAGACTCACTGAGGCTCCCTAAAAAAAAAAAAAAAATAGACACTAAAGCTGTACTTGCTCATTTGTTGAAAGTCTTTGAATAAGTGTCCGCTAAATTTCTAAAATTACAATGTAATAGCCATCTCAGCTCCTGACCTGGGTCAGTGAGGACCTCTTTAGCTGACGCAATGTCGATAAACTTCTTTTCCGCTTCTTTCTTCTCAGTCTCGGACTGGAAGTTGTCGGGGTGCCACTGCTGTGCCAGCTTCCTGTATGCCTTGATGATCTCTTGCTTATTAGCATTCCTGAGGAAAACAAAGTTTGAGGGAGAGAGAGATGGGTTTAGTGTTTGATGTCAGTCCAGAGGAAGTAAACACAGTTTGTAATAACACTGGTTGGACTGGTTACCTGTTGACACCGAGGATTTTGTAGTAGTCCCTCTTACGTGAGATTTTGAGCAGTTTATGTGCTCGTTCCAGCCCTTCTTTGATATCGATGCTGTCGGCGTCAAACTCTTTCGCCTCTTGGTAGTCTTCCACGGCTGAAGCGAAACAGTTTTAAAAGACGTTTTAAAATAAAAAAAGAAATTACAAAATAAACGTTTGTCTACCACACTTTTGCTGTGATTGTATCTGGACAATACTACATTTTGTATTCAAATAACTTCTTTTTTAAATCCAGGTTTGTTTTCATTTCATAAGACAATGAAATCCCAAATTACATAATTGTGAAGATGGGAGTAGCAAGACAGGCTTGTTTTGGACTTAACAAGTTTTACCTGATTTTATTTTGAAGGGTGAATAATCATAAAAGATTACAATCTATTAATTAATTGTCTGAATCGGTTTTGCTTGATGGTTTTTAGTATTTTTGATAAACCATGGAGAACCTGCTAAAATGGACAAAATACATCTATTTTGTGCGTGCAAATGCAAGATTTTTCTTTATAGTGTTTGTATTCAAAGGAGTTCATTATGACTGCTCTGCTTCCTGTTAAACCATTTTTTTCAAACAGGGCTTATGACTAACAAAGAACAAAATGCAGGCCAGTTTGCTTCAGTGAATTGCCACTGAGAAGGGCGAGACCTATTACCTTTCTCATACTCCTGGTTGAGGATATAAGCCTCGGCTCGGTCTCGGAGTACATTGGCGTTGCGGGGGTCTCTCTGGTGAGCCTCTGAACACACGTCTATCGCCTCCGGAGCCAACTTTATCTAGCATTGGCAAGAAAGAGGGATAATGTGTTGGAAATCTAACTCCAGAGCTTTAAATGTACAGACAAGTGTTCTCTCTTACTTTGACAAAGCAGAAACATATCCTCTCTTTGGCCAGGTTGGTGTAGTACAGGACATTAGGCTCTGTCTTCATCACTGATTCATACTTATCAATGGCTTCCTGATACCTAATTGTATGTAAAGAGAAAATTCAGTAAGGGTAATTAATTAGGTTAGTTAGTTAGGTTTAAGGGCTACTTTTTCAACAAGATATTAAAAGAACGGGGATCACATGCAACATGCAGGTTGTGAATTAGATTTGAATGTGTAAAAAGGTACAGTACATGCCTTTACTCATCAAACCACCAGAGTCCTTTTCTGAGGCTACACATGCATCTGCTAACTTTATTTTTAAGAATCCCAAGTGGCTGATATTTTCTGTTTCAAACAGACAGATTTTTTTATTTAGAAGATTTTTTTGCCTTTATTTGATATTTGATAGGAAGAAAGACAGGAAATATGGGAGCGAGAGAGGGGGGATGACATGTACCGGGACGCTGCGGTAAGGACTCAGTCTTGTGCATGCTCTACCAGGTGAGCTACCGCAGCGCCCTAAACAGATGCATATTTTAAAGCACACATCTTGTAAATATATGTTAGATGTCCTAAGAGGATCATGATTTAGGAGGGGAAAGTGCACCAGAACTACCGACCTCTCCATGTCAATTAGCTCTTCAGCCGAGTCCAGCTGCTTGCTGAGCTTTTTCACCTGCTTGTAGTGGCTGAAACACTCTTTGTCATCCTGGTCCAGCTTCAGACACTCTCGGATGTGACTGCACAGAAACAGACCAATAGATGAAGAATGAAGAGTGAGAAGTACATTTTGACTGCAGCAAAACTGACGTGGTGAAACAGATGCTCTCAAGATGAAAATAATCTTCATTTGCATGACTCATACGCTGACTAAATTAACGTAGTTTGTTTATTCCGGCTCACTTGAGTGACTCGTGGTGTTCTCCGAGGCTGTAGTGCAGCATGCTGAGCTTCAGGAAGGCAGCACGGTTGTCATTGCGTAGCCTCGTGGCTGGTGTCAGATCCTGGATGGCTTTCTGTGGATCTCCCATTCGGATGTAACATTCTGCACGAAGCTCCCGCGATTCCGGATCCCAAGGAGAGATCTGAAGAAAGACGGCAACTTTCATAAAGAGTGAACAGACAGCTCAAAAGCACAACAAGTGACATTAAAATTCCTTTTTTGACAGCTATTCGACATATAATGGTAAATAATCCAATAATAAATAAAATAACAACTGGGAACATAAGATAACAACAGACAAAATGCATGGAAAGGGATTTTTGTTTTGTTTTTTAAGAGCCTTTTAAATGCAATTTTCAGCTTCCAAACTACACCCCACTCCATTCCAAAGCTGACACAGACCTCAATGACTCTCTCTAGCACGGTGATGGTAGTGCTATAGTCCCCTTGGTGGTACGCAGCATGGGCCTCCCTCTGCAGCTCCTCCAGCTCGTTTGCTCTCAGCAGCTGGTCCTGAGCTTCTTCGTGGTCTGGGGAGCGCTGCAGCTAAAAAAGCAGGCGGATTCCTCCTTTAACCACATGCATTACTCTGGCAAACTGCTGTTTCAGGTAAAACAGTAAAAGGATAGAAGCAGTGTTTTTAGGACTTAAACTTACCACTGCTTCAAAGTCCTCCCTGGCCTCCTCTGTATTGCCCTGCTTTAACAGGATATTCCCTCTCTGCAACCTGGCCTGAAAACACAGGAACATAAGAGATGGGATGACAAGAAGAGGAGACGGAAGAGAGTCCCAAGAGACAGAAAGACATATGATGAGCAGAGGGACACAAAATAAGGACTCAATTAACAATTTCCTGGTAGTTTTTCTGGTTGTGATCAGGTGAACTTACAGCCAGGAAGTCAGGCTTGAGTTGAATGGCTCTGGTCAGGTCTGGCAGGGCAGATTTGGATTTTCCCATAGCCAGGAACACTGCAGCTCGCTTGTAGTAGGTCAGGTAATTCTTAGAGTCTCCCTCTGTAAAATATCAAGAACACTAAATTTCTTGTCTGTACTGAAAGACATGATTTTGCAGCAAGTACGGAAGAGGACAGGCATTATTGGAGCAGAGACACAGGCTGAAAATGTCAGCCAGTGGTGAGAGTATAAATGTGTGTCTGCATGTCTGTGTGTGTAACCTTACCCACAGCAGAGTGGTAGTGGGACAAGGCTTCAGCCAGCTGACCAGCAGCCAAAAGTTTGCGGCCCATCTCCAGGTGGTGCTCGATCTCGACATGAGTTGCCCCTAAGACCCCTGTAACATAAAACGGTGCTTGAGCTTTGCTAGAAATATACCACTGACAAAGAGAGGGTGAAAAACTTATAACAGGAGCAGGCCATGTTGTAGCTAAATTTTGTCTTTCTGTCAGGTTTACACTACTTTCACATTATGGTCCTACATCATAAGAATTACAAAATTGTGTTAAGAGAACACAAACGATCAAAGAATTTCACATCAGTTACTCAAAAAACACTGTTTACACCTAGGAAGCCATTTCTTTATCGCTTGCAAATCAGTGAGCAAGGCTGCTTTATGGCAATATTGAATTTGTATATGGTTTTAGGATCAATGTGTCGAAGTACCTCGATTTGTCAGGTATTTAATTGGTTGTTATTATTATTTTTACATTCCTGTCAGTTTCTCAATTTATCTTTAAAACAAGTGCAACTAATCCTCAAATTGAATGTCTTGAATCACTATACATTGATACCAAGATATAACATGGCATACTGTACACCACGATGGAGGATTTTATGTTTGTATGATTAGTTAACTGACAAGAAATTCATCATTTACATTTTGACAATTAATGAATTGTTTAAGTAATTCAACAAGAAAAATGCCAAACATTCTGTTTCTTGCTTTTTTTTTTTTTTATATTATTGTAATTTTAATATATTCGGGTTTTGGACTGTTGATTGGACAAAACAAGCGATCTAGTCTGGAATCTGATGACAGGAAAGGGGATCCCAAGCAAAGCCTGTAATTACTGTAATTCAACAAACTGTTCTTAGCTATTACTACAACTCTTAAACACCTTATAAACCTCTTAAATTTAACTTTTACAACCTAAATAACTTTTATATTAGAGTAACAATTTGGCAGTGACTTTCATTTTTAGCAAGTCTTGGAGGGGCGGGACCTAATGTAACCAAGGTAAGCTAACGTTCCATGGCAGTTTGGGAAACTTTCAACGGCTAGAAACAATAAACAAGCTGGATACGTCTAGAAACGTGTGCACTTGTGTTTGAGAAGGCCTTTAAAACTTGTTTTTGAATGTAAAGCCAGCCTTACCGTCCAGCTGGATGTCCAAGATGACACACAGCAGTGACAGGGAGCACAGGACCCCGCTGAGTCCTGTCCGCCGACACGAATCCATCACTGAATTTCTTCACACTTTCACACCGGAACCAGCAAACTTAACGGCTCTGCTTTCACGTCGAGTGAAAATACCGATTTGTTTCATTGAAATGGTGATATTCTTTATTAAATCTTCATTGTTTCCCACTGCCGGAGCGCAGGAGCAGCTACGACGGTATATTTACGGTCCCGGTCTGACAGTATTCCGTGTGGAAATGAGGCACGCAGCTAAAAGGTTCCCCCCAAAATAATAACGATTTAACAGCACATTCCCACCTTAACGGGAACTCAATGGGCTTCACTTGAACTTAAAACACCTTCATGTAACTTGACGATGGATAAGTTGAACAGCTGACGGATTGTACACTTTGTACACGAAACCTTTCTGCCTCTGGTATCGGCGTCCCCTCCCTTTCTGCCCTACATTTCCGTGGTTGGTCCACACGCCGCACATCCTTGTTCGTCTAGAAACGTGGGCTGCTCTCATTGGAGAGACTATTTTAACACTGATGGCACTCCCCTTGTCCCTGCATGGGTCAGGCAGGCGGCAAATGCTGTAACCGCAACCAAGGGTCGTCACAGTGCATTATGATAACTTATTACAGTGTGTTTAATGTAATTAACTAGATCAAGTAGAACAGGTTGCATTTGTTCATTCTGCATCTTTACTGAAGGGAAACTGAAAGGTAACTTTATCAATGTGGGCTGCCAAATAAAAAACTCAATTCATCACCTAAGTTTTATTCAGTAGTGAGCGTTTTTAAAAAATATATTATTGTCTCATAATAATATGTCATAATCAAGTGTCAGTTCTATCAAATCTTTTTGATTCAATATCTCCAGTGCTGCAGCTCAGATTTTGGAACATTAAAATTTTTGGTGTACAATATAGGTACGTAATTCTGGAGGAGAATCTCAAATCCCTTTTAATTTAAACATGTATAGAGATATTTTTTAACTTTAAGATATTTTGTCTAAAACATAGAATCTGGTGTTGTATGAAACACCTTAAGTTTTCTCCTTAAAGGTCAAGCGTGTAACATTTAGGAGGAGCTATTGGCAGAAATGGAATATAATATTTATAATATGTTTTTTTTTAGTGTATAATCACCTGAAAATAAGAATCATTATTTTTCTGTTACCTTAGAATAAGCCATTTTTATCTACATAGGGAGCGGGTCCCCTTCCAAGGGGGTCGCCATGTTGCGCTGCCATGTTTCTACGGTAGCCCAGAAAGGACAAACCAAACACTGATTCTAAATAGGGCTGTTCGCATTTTTTGCGGCCACCGTTGTTTCTCCTACACGCTTGGAAGGGGAGGGTGATGCGAGCGGTATTCAAATGGTTGCAAACTGCAATTTCACCACTAGATGACACTAAATCCTATACACTGGACCTTTAAGTGTAACACTTAAGTCTTAATTCCTCCTTAGCTAGTGTTGCACAGAATCCCTGACAAGTTTTCCTTAGTTAAGAGAAAAACGTTAAGCCATTTACTGCATTGAAAGATATTGTACAACAGTAAAATTCTACAGTTTCCACGGAGACCGTTTGCTTGCTTGCACTGGTCTTGTGATACCTGTTATTGTCTCACAAATTTGGCTTATAGATAGTAAAGAAAATGGCAGAAGAAAAGACAAGAAAACCAAATGGTCAAAGGAGGAAAGGATTATACCTTTGGAGGAAGTTTGACCCCCAAACAGAGCAAACAGAAAATCACCAATGTGGGAGGAAATCTCTGTACAGAAGTTGTTCAAATTAAAGATAACTTCTTCTAATGAGTTATTTATTTATTGTTGATTTCATTACACATTAAAGTATTTAAGCTATAGATATAAACTAGACAGTAACTTTAGGTGTCATTATAGCCTAGCTAGCTAACATGAAGCAGGCTTAATGAAATAACTATGGTTATTGCTATGGTCTTTTGTGGAACGGTTTGACTGACTTTAAGGGATTCCTCAAGTATAAGACCAAGATAAATAGAAAACCTTAAAGACTTAAGTGAGCATTTTAAGATAACCTTAAGGAGAAGACTTAAAGGTGTTTTGTGCAACTGATTTTATTTTAAGGAAACCTTAACTCGGACTTTAAGGAAAATCTTAATGTAATGTGTTTTGTGCAACCAGCCCGCAGCCTTTTAAAAACCCAACTTGACGAATGTAAACCCGTCTCCGTGTCATTATATTCCCCAAAATCGCAGAAATATTAATGAGGCATGACCTCAGTGTTGCTAAAAATTATTATGACTTACTATCTTATAGTTATGTGAAATGTTCTCATATATATGACACAGTAACACTTAATTATAAAGCAGAACATAGTGTAATATATATTGTATACATACAGAAAAACAAAACCCTACTTCTGTAGCAAATTTAAATTGTAAAAATTAGTAATTTGATGGAAATATAACATTTGAGACATATGAAGTGATCACTGAATAGTCTGAATAATATGCTGGTGCCTACATAATTTGTAATTCCCCATCATTTGTATTGAATAGTGTATTGTTTCGTTTTAAAATGTATTTTCACGTGCAGTATTTTACTCAAATAATTAATAATAACTTAATAATATAATAATAATAATAACAATAATAATAATAATAATAATAACATTGCTATTGTTTGTAAAAAAATAGTACAATCATAATTTTATTGACTACAGGAATACAAAGTCAAGCCGAAATGTTTAGCATAACACATTTTATTGTGTGCAATCGTACAAAACAAAAAACCATCAAACTGAAGATAACTTGTCCTCCACCCTCTTTCACAGGTACTATCTATAAAACTGTACAAAACAACACACACACAAATATCTGGATTATCACAGTTTTGACCTTCCCTTTACAAACGTCTAGAAGTGTATATGCAGATCATCAAATGATTGGATTCCTTTGAAAATAAGTGGCTACATATATTTGTGCTAATATCATCAGGGAAACATAAATAGAATCATTGCAAGCATACACTTTTCATGCGGTGATAAGTAGCTTGAAGTAACTACTTCAGTGCTATCATTTTAATGCTATAATTTGTACAGAATACACACTTGATATTGTGATATATACAGGTTAGTGGTGCTATGTTACTTCCATCAGTGAACATTTGATGGATCTTTTCCACATAGTCTTGGTCAAAAAGCTCCATCTGAACACTAGGACATGTTACATGCATCAACAAAAACTGAGGTGATAAAAGTTTACCCCAGGCATTTGTAAGAGATTTTTTATTTATTTAGTTTTTTCTCAAACGTAAGCATTTCTGCCGTAAGTACTATTGGCCACGCTTCTGGTTGGTGCAGCTCCAGAATATACTGTTCCCCTGGTTTGATAAGGCAAAGGGCTGCAAAACAAGATGGTTAAACAAGAACATCAGTCACTGTGGTTGGATGTGTCCTCAAATCAACAATCAACAATCTACACCTGTGCTTTTCCTACTGTGACATGTCAAAATGTCTTCAGTGAAGAAGGCCTATTCCACGATGAAATTATACAAAGGATATGTTGAAAATTTGTGCAGTCTATATATAGTTGTTTTCAGCATTAGTCTCAGCCGTGTGTACTTGCAGCCGTGTCTTTTTTTTTTAACCTACCACTGGGAGACGCCAAACTCAACTTTCAAATCCTACAAATAGTGGCTTTAACCAGTCTGACGCCTTGTCAGGCTTTTCTCACTCCAAACACATCCACCACCAGGTGTCCCTTCTGTGGCAACATATGAGACAGGTAATCTGACTGGGTTAGGGGATCATGACTAATCAATTACCACCACTTTTGATTTATATTCCACTTCACCCAACCCTATTGGTGGGTGCACTTTTTTACAATCTCATTCATCTTGCATAATGACACTTAATGGAGGTATTTTGCACCATTAAAGTAGAGCCCAAATAAAACTTCTATGTCAGAAACAAGGGCACTTAGTTGGGTAGGCACTACCAACAAGCTCAGGTGATAATGTCCAATGACAGCTCCTGTTACATCCCACAGGTGAATTAATAAAGTTTTGCCACAATAAGGTGCCAGAGTGCCATTAATTTCTTTCGAAACAATTTTCAAGGTTCTTTGGGTCCTTGACACCAAAACATTCATTACGTGTTCAATATGTGCATGTAAATTATAAAAGATTTGGAAAGCGTCAAAATAAATGGTGAGCCATAATAAAAATAAATTAAAATAATTTAATTTCCCTTGTCTAAACTGTATTGGTTAATTCTTTTATTAATTTATTTATGCATGTTGCTCTTTTTTTTTGCTTTTTAAAACTGGATGCTGATTTTTAAAGTCAGCTATCTATTTAGACATGAATTATTCTAGCTTGAAATTATTTATTTATTCATTGTTTTATTTAATTATTTGTAATTTCATACATATACATTCATACCGTATGTCAATTCTTTTATTAATTCATCTCTTTAACCTTAGATATTAGTTTTTTTTTCATTTCACTACCTTACATTTAAAAATGACTTTCACATGTTTACATCTAGTGTATGGAGGAACTAGAGAGTGATGCAAATGGTTGTAAAGCCATTAATTAACAGTAAATCCATCAATAAATGAATGAATGTTATATTTTGGCAGCCAGAGAGGGATAAAACAGTTAGAATTGAACTCACTATTTTTCCTCTGTGCCCATTTTGCAGGAGCAGGTGAGACAGGCTCCTCCGGCGATGGCGAGCACAGCGGAGCACCAGCCGATGTAAAGTCCTTCTCCTATTTCATACCTGCGGTGACACACAGCAGAGTTTCAGTCAACCAACACTTGTGTGAGTGAGGCCTTTATGGACCCCACCCCCACTATCTTACCTTATCCCAGGATAGAAAGGGTCAAAGAATTCCTGAGTGATGTTGAAGGCGTACCAGGACACTGCAACCATTGTGCACACACCTTTTGATAGAAAAAGAACAATTAAATACTCTTTGATCATTGAGAAAGCAGCAGGGAAGCTGCCATATAGTTACACAGAGGTCCAAAGTCTTGCAGAAAACCAGGAGGAAATGATTGATTGAGGATTGATTAGAATGTGCAATAAAACATAATTTATTAGCATTTAGGAGAAGTTACTTTATCTTTTTTAGGGTAATGTTTTAGGAGGTCATCACTGTTCAGACTGGTCAGAAAGACTTGCTCACTGTTTACCCTCTCCTAAAATACACTTTTTTAATGCATTTTTCTTGTTTGTTACCTTGAAGTATGAAAAGGACTCCAGCCGTGCCAGCAATCCTCCCTTTGAGCACATAGTTTTCCCCTCCAGCTTTCGAACACTGCACTCCTATCAGGGCCCCCAACAGCCCAAGGGTGCCCAACACTATGGATGTGATCATCAATGCACGAGACGCTTGGATGTAACCTGAACACAGTGTGGAAAAAAGACCAGTTCTTTTACCATCTTTTACTTGTCATCTGCCTTGAAAGGGGTCATGAGATTATGGCCAGTTTGTAAGATTTGATGTTGGTTTGTAAACATGTCTTGTTATGAACATTTAAAGCTCAACAGAGCAAAAGTTCAGGGTGTCCAAGGACCCATAAAATCTTAATCCATAAATTGTCCTTTAAAAGGCACTTTTTATTGCATACTAATTTTTTCATTAAAAAGCAGCAGTGTTTCATTTAATATAACTTTTTTTAAGTTAAAATGATCTTTAATTGATGTTTTGTGGTCCAAAAACTTAAATTGTATAATTAAAAGTATAGTATAATACTTTTACTATAAGTATAATTTGTTGCAATTAGATGATAGATTTTTTGGTCAACATACCATTCAAAGCAAGCAGCGACGGGAACTCCCTGCAGTTATGTACCCCGGTCGAATCCGTCGCACATGACATCCACAAGTTTTCATAGATGGTGGAAGTGGTGATGACGCTCCCGTCGACGGTGGACGTCCTCCAGTAACGGTTTGGTAGGGCGACCCCCACCATCACCCAAGCAATGAACCCCAGCACCAAAGCCACTACTTCCACAACAGGATCCATGACCCCTCCTCGGCCCAGCAGTCAACCAAAAGTATATCCAGATCTCAGATTTTTAAATCAATAAAACTTGTTATGTAAAAACCAGAACATCTGATTTGGGCGTGATAGAAATTGAATGAGTGTCTGAGAGTGTGGTGTGTCTTGTCTGCCACTGTGCTCTCTGACAATGTGTCCAGCTCAACAAATATGTATAATGATTTATATGACTTGCTTTCTCTCCTCCCCCTCCACTCACAGACACCCCTGAAAGTGAACAGGTGTTTATCGGCTCACTCTCAGGGTCCAACGGTCATCTGTCTCTCCTAATGACACTGCACTGTGTATGTTTAAAAGACCTGGCACCTTGTTAGTTTTATTGTTTTGGTTTCTCAAGACCACAAGACACACAGGTCACTATTACTGAGCGTCACACCCACCATTTTATAACATTTTGGAAAGGTATCAACATGTAATTGGTGTAATTCAAGGCGCAAAGGCAAAAGACAAAGGTTACACAGGTCATCTTGTAGTTTTTGTGTTTCTGTGTCTTCATTAATAATCCTCTTGATAGTTACTGAGTCAGCGTTGCCAAATCCAGGGCACGCTGAGTCCACCACACTGATAATATTCAATCTTAACCTGCATTTCAGCCCTCAGCTCACCATATAGAGGTCAGGAGATTAGTAAACCAGCAAACTCATTTGGTATAACGGTCAAGAATGAGGTTACAGAAATAGACACACAGTTAAACCATCAATAAACCAGGTCTAAGCTGTTCATCTGTTTTCTGGAAGGAAGTGAGAGGTGACGTGTTTGTAATATGTAATCAAAATCTATTTTTAACATTTTGAAAGAGGTGAGGGCAATTACTCAATAGAATAGTGTTACATTTTATAGATTAAAAAGTGAATACAAGATGTACAAATGACAAACAATTCTGTTTACCAGCTTTAAATTCTTTTATATGTTTTGGTCTTGGACCACGTTTTTCCATGATAACAATAAAGGATAGAGGAAGAACCCTAATCACATTGGTGATCCCTCAAGTTTTCCTCTAGCGCCACCATGAGGTTAATATTTGTGTTTTTTAGTGGAATATCTCAACAAGATGGATTGTTGGTTCACACATAAATGTTCCCCTCAGGATGAATTGTAATAACTTTTGTGATCCCTTAACTTTACATCTAGTGTCATTGGGCCAAAATCTAGATTTGCCCAATACTTTGGTTTATGACCAAATACCTGCATAATTAATGACATACCCATCAGCTTCAGCTGTACTTTGTGTTTAGTGCTAATTAGCAAATGTTAGCATGCTAACATGCTAAACTAAGATGGGGAACATGGTAAACATTATACCTGCTTAACATGTTTATATTGTCATTGTGAGCATGTTAGCATGATGACATTAGCATCTAGCGCAAAACAATCCAGCTCCTTATTTCGATATTACCAAGTGAGATGTTTCACAGGTTCTACAATTGAAAGTGTTTGAATCAAGTATGCTATAAGTCCATCTTGTAAATGAATCAATTCCAGGAATAATGCATGTATTAACATCATGGACACTGTGAGAGTAACAGGGGTCATATTTTGGTCCTCACTTGGACCATTTGGTTATCTCACTTCGGCCATGGTCACAAATACTTATGCAATATACGTTAAAAAATAAGGTATTATTTTGAGGGGCAACCTTCGTTTTATCATCTGATTAATAAGACAAATGCAGAAATTCAAACCACAGATAAATCTAAACTCATTGGCCTACCTCATCTACTCCACCTCCACTTGAGCTTCTCAATGAAAATGAAAAATGGATCCTACCCCATCATAAATGTCTCATTTTATGGCGGCACTGTGTGCAAAGCCCGTTTTTTTTTTTTTTTTTTTTTTTTATAGCTCACAGTGTTGGTTGCTAATGAGTTTGTGTTATTTGATCGCCTATGTCTCAATGGCTTCTCTGTGAAAACAATGTGTATGTGATTTTTTTAAGAGATACACATAGAAAGAAGCCTATAACTTTTTCATGTGCTTTCCAGGAATAACTCATGAAAGAGAGGTGAGATGAGCATGTGGTGAGGACAGACAAAACGGAGGACTGCTCTGAATAGATAAACACAATTAAAATAAGATGTCTGTGTGTGCTGGTTTATTTGCAAAAGGAATATGAGCAACTACAGTAAAAAAAAAAAGGAAAAAAAGAAAGAAATTGCAGTTGCTGTTTTAAGAGATTGGAACAGTTATTCCTTAATTTAAAACCCTCTTGTGGTCCAGGCTAACCAAAATAAAAAGACACTTTGCACCAATCAGAATGTAACAATATTTTAATAAAAATATGATGACAGTTGGTGGTTTGTTGCTTATGTTGCCAGGCAACTGTCAATCACATCTGATCAAACCACACCCACACAATCCCAATGAAGCAGATTATCTGGGTTAATAAATGTTTTATACATTTTTTTCTCCAAACTTGAACTTTGATTGTTGCTTCTTTAGTCATTAATATGTAATGTTATAAAGAAAAACTTAAGATTTGAAACCAAGTTTTCAGGGGCTTTAACATAAAAAATGCAGGGTATTTGCTATTATTAACAAAATATCAGTATTGTTCAATCTCTGTTTGTCTGTGTTTGGTGAAGTTTGGTCAGTTTGCCATGCAACACATATAGTAGGCCTACTGGACCAGCTGTGTATTTGTTGTCGTTGTTGTGTTGAGTGAGGTAATTTATCTGATATGGCTTCATTTATGGATCTTGGAAAGATAAGAACTCTTGGTAGAGCTGTGGCAATCAAAAAAAGAGCTGCATGATGTGTCATCTCAGCGATTTTCCAACTGAAACAGCTGGATGAAAGCAATCGAAGAGATTGCTGAAAAACTTGGGACTACTGGAAGGGGGCTAGCTGAACGTTTGTAACTTGAACTCTCCCACTGAGCAACAGACGTCATTTCACCATCACATCTCTGCTTTAGCTATGACATAGACCATCATTTTTTGGGCTACGTATAGCCCGGTATTAGACCATATTTTAAAAACATCATTACATATTTAAAAAATGCATACAAACCTGTAAATATGTAACATATACACTGCACATCCCCGCGTTTACAGTACAACTGTTTATTTTCTGTCATATGAACAGGTTCTGTTTACTCATGCTACAATGCAATGTTACGTTGAATGCTCGTTTAATATACGTCTAATAGGTTAGTTTCATTTCTTTGACATGGTCTATGCGCAGCCACAATTTAGCTCCCAATTGGACCGGCTATTTGTAGCCCACTTCTAGCCAAAATAGTTTCATTGTAGTTTTTTGGTCTACACGAAGACGTGATTTCAACGCCTTTAATGTTTCATATAAAATGTCATAAATATGGAACTATATGGTTCATGAATATCTGTGAATCAACCATACTGACCACTTTCTTCACGAGTCGTTCCTGATAACTATGAACCAGCCGGTGAACGGCACAAAACTAGTTAGACATTAGACACACACTGGCAGCAAGGCATGTGTGGTTCACTGAAGGCCTGAGTTTCCTGAAAAGTTATGTGAAGAAGAGGTCTCTGGTTTCAAAGGTTGAGGTCATTTTTGAAGTCAACTGCTTGACCTGTTAAGTTCGGTGAACTATTTAGTTTGGATTTGTTTGATCAGCATGCCATGGGCAGTTCGTTTTAAGACAACTGCCAACATTAGAATGTTCCCTGTTGTTGGAGAATGTTTGTTTGGTGGAAGATACGAATCAATGACATGTTGTTAACAGTTTCAGTTTGAATCTAAGGGCTCTGTAGAGTTAAAACTATTGTTTATGCTGTTGTGGTAAAAACTTAAGTGTCACACATATATTCAAACAAAGCTAAGAGTCCACAGCCAGCAGCTCTGTGAGGCTGTACTAAGGCACAGCTGTGTTTTGAGCTAAATGCTAACACCTGCATGTTCACCATATTAGTTTAGCGTGTTAGCATGTTAATATTTGACTGAATGAACATGAATGTGTGTACCACATTTTATGGCAATCCATCCAACAGTAGAGATATTATACTCAAAACCACAAAAGACAATCATGATGGCGCTAGAGGAAAAGTCAGGGGGTATCCAAAGCCATTCATCCTCTGGGAACTATGAATGCCTGTGCAAAATGTTGTGCCAGTCCATCCAATAGTTGCAGAGATATTTCCATCTGGACCAACGTGGTGGCCCACCTACCAACCAATGTATAGAGCCATGGCGTTAGCATGGCAAAAAATGTCTCTGAAAGAATTTGGACCCTGCAAAAGCAGATCAACCCTTTAAAAAGTATTTTTTGTGCTCTCAAAGGCCACAAAATGTTGCTTTTCCACTGTTTGTGTTCCCTCCAAGATTGTTTTTGTCTACAGCTGGTGCTAAATCCAGAAAACTAACAAATGAATGAATATGATTGTATCAGGAAATAAGATCTCTAGAAGTTTCTTTTTTTCTATTGATCTCTTCAGATCTATGCTCTGCAAATAATATCTAAGAATACAATCAGTTCAATAAAAAATGGAACAAAATAATTGAAGCCAGGAGGAAATATTACACATTAACTGCACATAAAATTGAGACAAAAAAGTTTACTGTCTCTCTCTGTGTTACTTCCTGCAGCAATATAAAGTGACAGACAATAAACTGCTGTTCTACTGGATTATACAGTAACTTCAAATGACTGTGTGATGACATGTATACAGGCTGTAATTTAACCAATACACCATGCTCCCAGATGTATTCCCTTTCTTCATGGTGATTACACATTAATATCTCTCAGCCATGTGTTTAAACCAGTGGATACTCAATGAACACTGGCCCTCGTAACTGAAACTTACTGAAGCCGATCTGAATTACACTGGCTTTGATGAATCATTGATGTTAAAGTGTGTTTAAACTGCACATGGATGAGTCTGAAGATGATGCCAGATTTGGTTAGTTATTAAGTTTACATTCTGCTCCTCTGTGTGGATATTAGATTAATTGTTTGGGGACTTCCAACTACCCTGATGTCTGGTTTTTGTTTACTCACTCGATCACCTCTTTCACACCAAAGAAGATTATTGTTTTCACTGATCTGTCCCTGGGGAGTTTCGGTCCCATTAGATGGGTTAATGAGTAACACCCAATGAGGCTGATAACACCACACACAACTGATAGCCTCCATAAATGTGTTTTATTCTCAAGAACCTTCACACACTTAATGATTCTGAAAGTGAAGTAGTTAAATCTTATAAATACCAATGAACTTGTTTAGATTGTCTTACGTTTAAACCTCATGTGGAGCAACTGTCACAGAAATTAAAGATGGGTTTCTTACATCAGAATATGGTGTTCAAAGTGTTCAATGTCAGATGAAAAAATAAATAAGACATTATGAAATATGTGTGTTTTAAAATTTCTTTGGATTATTTCACAATTCCATGTTTGTATTACATTTTTGTCTGTATTTATTCATATGACTGATTTCATAATGGTTTATTTATTTATTTTAGATTGAACACTTTGGGTCTCCATAAGAATAAAGCTAATTTCTGTGTTGAGGACATGAAAACCACTGTGCAATCAACAATCATGTCTATGCCTGACTATGGGGATGTCCTGTACTTACAAGCGGCTCATTCCACTTTGAAACCACATGATGCAGTTTTTACCTCTGCACCTTGCATTTCATTACACAGAAAGATACATGTCGTTCTCATTGCTGTGTGTTTTATGAAAAAGTGGGCTGGACCTCACAAAATGAGTGACAAAAAGTATCATTTACGTATGTTGATAAAGATTATAAAGCTAACTCGTGATCAGTGGTGGAATGTAACAAACTACATTTACTCAAGTACTGTACTGACGTACTTGTAATGGAGTATTTTCTTTTCATGCCACATTTACTTTTACTTCAATACATTTCAGAGGGAAATATTGTACTTTTTACTGCACTATCATTATTATTTTTTTGCCAGCTATAACCGCTACTTACTTTACAAATTAAGATTTTACAAACAAAATATATGAAAAGCCCCTTAAAAAAATATGATGCTTTGTTATAAACTACCCAATAATATATGCAATTACAGCTGAAACAATTTGTTAATTAACCAACTGATTAACAGGAAATTAATTGGCAACTGTTTTGACAATCATTTTTCATGCAAATATGCCAAACATTTCATAGTTTCAGCTTCTCATATGTAAGGATTTGCTGCTTTTTCCTTGTAATTATTTAATTTTTTTAGTTTATTTTGTCCGACTATTATCTGGACAAAATGTAAATGTGTCACTTTATACCTATTTAGATGTAGGTCTGATTGTTTCTGATGCTGTTGTTTTATCAGCATTTGTTTGACTATGTTTATTGTATATCTTCTCTTCATGTATGTACGCATGTATTTATTCTGCTGTACTCAGCTCTCTCTTGCAAAAGAGATACATACCTGCGTATGGTACTCCTACACTGAGGCAGTTGTCATTGAACGGCTCAACAATAATTTCCTGAGAACACAACACTACTCTCAGTTCAAAAATCATTTTATTTAACAATATGGAAAACACAACCCGTTAAATGTAGCACAGGTAAATGTTAGGAAATGCATTTTACATGACAAAAAGGTATTTATGTCCAATAAGTCTGTTGCATCCCTTAACTTAAAGTTGCATTCAGAAGAAATGAACAGAAACCTCACGTCCAAAATAAATGCAAACATCTCTTCATTGCCTCCACAGCAGCAGCAGCTGGACTTACAGTCTTCTACCAGCAGTATGGCAGTCACTGCAACCTCACAAGCAAACAAATCACACTGTTGCTTTTGGCATTACAAGATTCACTTCCTAGTGCACCAATAACACTTGTCTTAACAATACATTTCTTTATGTCAAATATAATTAAAACAGACAGTTACAGAACCACAACTGCACTTTAATAAAGGTAAATGTCAACTTAGGAAGTTTAGGCTGAGATGCATACTAACTGAGAAATAACATAAAATTGAGCTGCACCTCGACTATTCTAATTTATTTACACATATAATGAGAAAGTGCCATGCTATGGTGTGTGAATAGACAGCTAAGTAATGTCATATGTATGGTGACTCTCAACCCTGTTAAAATATGAAAACGGGTTATTCACCGGCATTATTCAAACCCTTTAATGTGTTGCAGTACATATTCGACTTCAAACCAAAATGTTACACCCCTCAAGCTTCCTGCACAAAGTTTTAATTGTTTATGCAGGGGAAGGGTCAGTGTGTCAGTCCAGCAAAATGAAGACAGGTCATCCCATGTCCTGGTTAGGATTTAGCAGCTCCCTTTGACACAGCCAAGCCGATGAGGCCTGCCAAACCGGCCACGCCAAGACCGATTCCCCCGACGATCGCCATGCCAACCAAGCCGTCTAGATGACAACATGCAAGTGTCAGCCTTGTGGATTTATACTCACACAACAGGGTCAAATAACTGATCAAATTCTGTTATTATGTTACAACTCAGATTGGTTACCTTTCTTTAAAGCCTTGTCGATGAGTTTCTCCAGCTCCAGAGCCTGCTTGTTGCCCGGCTCGTTCTTTAGAAGAGTTCGGATGTACTTCAGGGCTTTCTCATATTCCTGGAAGAAGAACAGGAGAGAGGAAAAGAGAAAGTACTCTCAGATGTGTGAACATTTTAAATGATGTAATCAAATGTGAGGCCACAATGTCAATATTTTCATGACTTTAAGAATGACACCAACTTTGAGTCTGTAGTTGGCCACTGCAAGGTAGAACAGGAAGTCCCGGGAGTCGTCCTTTGATGCTTTCTGAACAAGTTCTAAGACAAAACAAACAAACAAACAAAAAACACTGATTCAAACATACAGGCTAATATGTTAGAGCAATCCTCCCTTTGCAAACAGTAACGCTGCCATGTTCCTTGTCCTGATATTTTCTCAGTAACACTCAA
This sequence comes from Siniperca chuatsi, assembly GCF_020085105.1. Taxonomy (NCBI): domain Eukaryota; kingdom Metazoa; phylum Chordata; class Actinopteri; order Centrarchiformes; family Sinipercidae; genus Siniperca; species Siniperca chuatsi. Next base: position 14,896,288 of record NC_058063.1, read on the forward strand.
AGACATTATTTGTATAGTAATAGTAACTAGAGCCTGACTGATTTTTTCATTTTCACAATCAATATTATCACATGATCGCTATACATGACAGCTGATGTTACAAGAAATCACAAAAAAAAAATGTTTACTGTACGGCAGAAACAGTGTCACCTTTACACGTTCATTTTTCAACTGTAAAATGTCCCACTACATATCAGAATACTTTAAGAACCAAATTTAAATGGTCCTTATCAAAACTGTTTGATCATATATGCGTTTATGTTAGGAACAATAGTCTGCTAATTAGCCGGGCTCTAATTAGCCCATAGCAGTTCTGTACTGCAACGCGTAGCTTTGAATATAACAACAAAAACACAATAACTGATTCTGAAATTACATTTACTTACCCTCCAAGAGTACAATTCCCTTCTTGATATCCTCTGTGTATTTACTCCTGATCAGACACCAAGCATATTCAAACTTTGTTTCTTTGGAGACGGCTCCCTTCACCAGCTCACTGTTGTATTTCTTCTCAAATTTCTGTCAAAACAAAGCAGATTTCGTCCTACACGACGCGAAATCTCGAAGGCAGTGAAAACCGAAACACCTCCCTTTGCTACTACTATCCGTAAATTACTGTGTAACGTTTCCTGAGTAAAGAAGAGATGGAAAGTAGTAGTTAATCTCCAGCTGTTATGGCAGTAAGTTAACAGAAATACATGTCATTCCCAAACTGTTTTAGCATAAGTCATATACTTCTATTAACGGAAATTACGATGACACCGTGACTAGCTCTTGATCATAAACATGATCATTAGCATTAAGTTAGCTAGCTAGGTGACGCGACAAAGTATCCTCCGATACGTCGCTTTTTACCCATAGTTCAGCATTTACCGAGTGAACATATGTTGAGAAGACCTCGGTGTGTGTCGCTCGTGGGTTTAATATGTATGTTTTATGAAAGAAAGAAGTTTAATAATTTGAAAACTTACTAAAAGGTCTTCAGGAGCTACCACATCGCTCAGTACAGCCTCCATGTTTCCGGAAATATTTTTTGGTCCCGCCTACTTTTATCACGTGACATAGATGTTTGAGACGTCATCGTGAGATGTTTCTGGTAAAGTCTCTGTTGCATAATAATAATAATAACACACATGTTTACGGGAAAAATGTGTTTTATTGTTTACCTAATTTGCAGTGTTGCCAGAACACAATCCAAGAGACATTGCAGCTCAAAAAGTACTAAAGTACTAAAAAGTGATGTCTAAGGATGCTGTTGAGGCTTCGTCAGTTCTTTGTCAGGTGGGCTGGGGAAAAGGCTAAAGGCAACAGTTCACTGAGGCTGGTTTCTTTGTAAGATCCATCCGGCTTGGTCAAGTATATGGTCCAGTCTGACCCAAACTGGTGAGATGAGAAGGAGAGAGATGCACTGTAGTGAAGGAAAAAACACCAACATACAAGGTCTAAAATTTAAATTTTTCATTTTGTATTTATTATTTCCCGCCACGCTCTCCAGGAATAAAATTCTGGTGGAGAAATACTAAATCCTTTATCTATTTATTTTTGTTGACCTAAAAGTTGTCAAATTTGGAGTTAAACAGTGAGTCTAAAAATACTGGAATCAACAAATATAACATCCAGCATGTCCAGCAATGTCACTCCACCCACGTTGCTCAAAACCCCAAATTCATTGGACATGACCTCAGTGTCCTATAGTTATGACTCTGGCTGCAGTATGCAGAATAAATGTCTTATATTTACCCAACAAGGAGTAAGTGTGCTCTGAAACCTTCTAAACCACTTACAGTTTTATTATGATTGCAGGAAAAATACAATAAAGTCATTTTCATCTGGAGTACCTTGTAAATTGACATTTTGAGCAATTTAATTTACTAAACAAGGCAGCCCTACTCTGTGAGGAAGTTATGACATTTTACAATGCTAGGTTATTAGTATCAATGTTTAACATGCCTGTAAAATACAGTGGCTCCTGCTGTACACACACCCACTGCCTACTGCAATATCCAAAGATCAGTCCGACAGGAAAGCGTTAGTGTTCCTGCAAAAAAATTCTTTCTTTCTTATCAAGTCATTTTTGTCTGTAATTCAGTCCTTATGGTGAAACATGCCAGTCCAGAGAGAATATTTCGACCTGTTTCAAATGCAAATCAACTTATTTCAAGTATTTTCTAAAATTAAGTTTTCTTGATTGTAGTGCAGTGACTTACATTGTTCTTTCTTGTTTTAAAATATATACATTAATTTCTAGACGATTCTAGAAACAAGCTTTCTTTCTTTCTTTAGGAGACCAATTGAAAATAGTACAATGATAGACAGAAACAACTTGAGAAGTTAGACGGTGTAGTCCCTCATTCGTCCAGAAGTGTTCCATTCTCGAACCATTTTCACAATTGAGAATGACTTCCGGATGGGAGCCGAAACGTCTTGAATTTGAAAACATTGTCCAGATGACTACGACTGAAACCTTTTCTACAACCTGAGACGTTGAAAAGTCTGTGCAGTGCAGCACATAAAAGAGATGTCTCACCTCCATAAGAACCTGTCGACATGCTCCACATGGCCCAACAAAACGGTCTTTGATATCACTACAGAGAATAGAGGAGAGGATGAATGCATGTGATTGTGTGCTATATGAAACTCTTAATGTGTCATCAATGTCATTACACTGAGAGTCTCACCATGTCACAGCAATAGCAGTGAACTGTCTGTGTCCTTCCACAACGGCCCTCTGGATGGCCGTCCGCTCAGCACACACTGTCAGACCGTAGGAGGCATTCTCCACATTACAGCCTGAAAATACACAAACAATTAGACTCTGGACTCTTTCACAGCAGTAAAAGAAGCATTTAGGTCCTTTAAAATTAATCTTAAAATCTTAATTACATACATTTTATTTTATTACTAGTTGTACACTTCATTCGCCTTGTTTTTATACTTTGTACACATATTCTATCTCCCTCTTTCGCCTTCACTTTGTGAACCACTCTATAATTCCTGTTTTGAAAAGTTTTATATAAATAAAGTTTGCTTCAAGTATCAAAAGTAAAAATACTCATTATGCATCAGAATGGCACCAATCAATGTTATAATGTTATGATATTATTGAATTATTAATGATGCATTTGTGTGCATGCAGCATATACACAATACTCACAATACAGCAATACTGTAGCTGGTTGAGGTGGAGCTATTTTCAACAATTTTATATACTTTTTACGGTGGCCTTTGCATCGTAATTCACCTCAGAACTGTACTGTAAGATAAGATAAGAAGTACAAGTATCAATATGTAACTTTTTTTAAAAGTACAATAGTATACATTGTGTGCAACTGCTATATACAAAATGAAGCAGAAAAAACATAAGGTACTAAATAACATATACACCAACATAAGTAGTAACTATAAGGTGTATTGTGACGAGAGTCAAAAGGAAGTTGCAATTAAAAAACTGCAGTGTCACCAGCATGAAATACAGTTATGGTTATAGAACTAAAGTAAATGTACGAAGTTTCCACCACTGCACTTTCAGTTTTCAATTATTTTGGCTGGGTGTACTTCAGTGGTGAAGACTTTTTCAGATCTTTTAAAAATACCAAAACCAGAATTTAAAAATACTCCATTACAAGTCCTGCATTCAAAATCTTACTGGTCTAAGTCTACATATAAAACACACACAAAATATACTTTTATATGTAAAAGTACTCACTATGCAGATGATTGGCCCCTGTGGGTTTAATATTAGATATTTTATTGTTGGACATTGATGCATTAATGTGTAAGCAGCATTTCACTGTTGTGGCTAGTTGAGGTGGTAGTTTAATATATTGAATATTTTAAGTAAGTACAATGTCTAATTAACTAAGTATAAAGTAGCATCCAATGGAAGTTAACTACAAGTACCTCAAAACTGTACTTAAGTGAATGTATATAGTCTCTTTCCACCACTGCACTTTCACTTCTCAGTTAGTTTTGATGGGTGCGCTTGGAATATGACAGAAGTCACCTTTTGGGGTATTACCTGTAATTATAGCGCCATCTGCTGTTAATATGGCAGCACCGACAGGGAACCGGCTGTATCGACAGTATGCCATGTCCCGGGCCTGCAGGCACTTTGAAACGAGCTCTTTAACTTTATCTGCGCATAACAGAAACCACCAGGATTTAACGAGACAAGGTTAGTTAGCATTCATGATAAGCCTAGTCATATGTCAAGTGTAAAGGAAAAGGTTTGTGATAAGGAAACCTTTAGAGACTGACTTGCCTGCCATTGCAGAAGAAGATTGTTCGCAGTTTTTGGTGGAGACTGGAGAGTTTTGGACTATGTCACCTTTTCAGCTGGACCTTCATGTGACCCCAAAAAAAGGACGAGAGTTATGTTAATGTTTTGAAATAAATTTTGATTCAGCCTACCAGGTTTGACGACAGTAGCGAGAACAGCAGGGATAATGACAACTGCACGCGCATTGTTTACCACGTTATTGGCTGGTTGAACGGAGCTTCATCGACCAGTTTGGGACTGGACTGTGACCAGATGGGACCTAGCTTTTTGTCAAAGGTTCTCGCGAGAAAAGGGGGATGTTGACCTAACGGTAACGATGACAAAAGCACTCAAAATAAATGAACAAACAAAATAACACGTCATAACCCATAACCACGGATGAAATGCATCATGAGAATAACGTCATATTTTGATAAGATATCCGCCATGGCTACAAAGTTGGGACCAAACTGTATAATATTTTAATTTGCTCAGTGTTCATGATGTTGTTACATTTTACACAAGGCTTCACAAAGCTTTAACCAACAACATACACCTTCATTTAAAACTGACTGCAGCAAAAACAAATATCAGCGACATAAAATAAACAAATAAAACAAAAAGCACATGAATACACAAAAATACTACATACAGTTCTGCAAGTTTACACATCTGTCTGAGGACAACACAGTTAATGCCGAATGAAATAACTTTAAAAAATAATTACAATTTGAAAAAGAAAAACAACACATGACAAAGAACCACAACTAAGTTTAGAAGGAAACAAAATTAGAGCTGGAATGATTAGTACATTCATCGTTTATTGATAGAAGAATAATTGTCAACTATTTTGATGATTGATTGAGTCATTCCCTTGTTCCAGCCTCTCTTTATGCTTTTCTTTGTCTTATGTGATATTAAACGGAATATCTTTGGGTTTCAGAGTTTTGGTTGGACAAAACAAGCTATCTGATGACATAAACTTTGCCTGATGGAAATTATGATGGGCATTTTTATTTTCTAGACCAAACACATAATTGATTAATTGAGAAAAGAATTGGCAGATGTTAGTTGCAGGCCACACACACTCTCTCACACACATGAAAACCTAAACCTGACCCCTAAGATGCTACATATTACTATAGAAGAGATATGATCAAATCACTGTATAGTCCCATTCAGTGTGCACAATCTAATATCTTTTGGTGTTTTTACGCACGCAGATAACTATATCAACCTTTGATCCATCCGTCCATGCCTCATACATTCCCATAAAAGTCTCTGTTTGCTGGTGCAGGACTCATCATCACACAACACAGCAGTCCTTTGCAGAGTTTGGCCAGGAGGACCCAAATCACAAAGGTCTCCCAGACTGCGTTCCAGAAAGCAAATGTGTACAGCGTCTTATCACAGTAAAGACCATCAGCAGCTGTAGGATCATAGTTGGGCTGATAGACTGAGAAGACCCATATGTCACCTGGAGGTGTATGGGACAAAAACATTTAGTTGTGATTTTTAAATTAGAGATGTAGAAATGACATGTGATATGTTTCCTCCTTACCTGCCAGGATCCATGTGTAGAAAAACAGGATTATTAAACACAGCAGACAGGCTTTGAAACCCCTGGGGTGCTCCAGTGGCTGAGCTGCATGGCTCTCACAGGGGAGGGTCACAAATGGTATCATTAGCAGGGGCACCAAAGCCAGCCCTAACAGGTAGTTGGGAATGTTGGGCTGCTGAGGGCAGTCCTTAAAATACACAACACCTGTGGACAGATTGTGGCAAGAGCAATGTGCAGTTACATTGTTTAAAGACAAAATAGAAAATCATCATGTTGAAGAAAGAGCATACTGACCAAAGATGACTCGTGCCAGAGTTAGGACAACCCATCCTCCTGTGACTGCAACTAGAGGGGTAAGATTGAAAAATATGTCAGATTCAAATTGGTAATAATAATGTACTTAAATGTTAATAAAAACAATTTCACCAAACCTTAAAACCCCAAACTGACTCAAAATGCTCTGAAGGTCACAGCAATGTGCAATTGTTATTTTAGAAATGTATATAGTTGTAGTTTGACAAAAGAAAAATTTAACTTAAGGTTAAAATGGGACTTTGAGTTAATAATATATATATCAAACTATTGTTTCCCAGGTCTTTGACCATCAACATTTGTAGTTACGCCATCACTGTATGAGAATATAATATAAACTGCTGTGAGAACGTCTTGTTTTACTGCCCATCTTATCTGTATTTTCATTTATTTATTTGTTTGTTTGTTTCTGTAACTAAAGTGTTACAGATTTGCACTCAGCTGCCAGTTTATTAGGTACAACAAGCTAAAACTAATGCGGGCTAAAAGCAATAAAGCCACCCTTAAAGAAGGTTGAAATGCTCATTATGTTGTTTAAACTGTTTTAAAGAGGTGGTGATTTAACATTATGGTAATTTTTGGAGGCTGTAGGTTTTTTCACTGGTGAATTGTATTGTGTTGAGTGGGGTTTCTAATATTTTTCCACCCAAACTGCATCACTCAAGGGTAGATTAAACGTCACCACAAACTACAGCCTCCAAACTGACCTTAAAGTTGAATCAGAAATACTTTATTGATCCCTGAAGGGAAACTCTTTGTTGAAGGTATTTATTGCAGGGCTGTTGTATTAGACTAGATTACTTTTTGCTGGGTGTACCTAATAAACTGGCAACTGAGTCCTTATTATACTCACCTGATAGTCTTGGGGGTCTGGGTGGTGGGGTTTCCACTTGAAACCGCCATATGGCACCCACAGTTATTGTCACCGGGCGGCCTGTTGATGGGGCTAAAGAGTAAACATATAAACTGCTATTATTCTCCCACAGTTTCTACACTTGATGAAGTAAAATGTCATGTATCTTTTTTTAGATATGTGCGCTTTATTGTTATTCAGAGTCACACTAATGGCATAATCTTCAGACCACAACACATCTTTCATGTTTGATTGAACACGTTTCAGCATAAAATACCATTAATGCAGACTGATGAGCTCCCTTTGTGATTGACGGTAAGGCCAAACTGCCATTAGTTGTGCAGGTATTTGGTCATAAACCAAAGTATTGGACATTGGCTAAAAACATCCATGGATTGGAATTGGAATTTAGATTGAGGAAATAGTTCGGAATCAAAAATTTTGCGAATTTACTTAATCTTTAAGGCTAAATACAAAAAGGCGGAAGACAGAAGAGGGAGGAATAAACGAAAAAGGAAAGTAAAGAAGATCTGGGAGAGGAGGGGAGGGACAAAGAAACAATGCTTTTGTTTTCATTTGGGTTTTTTTAGCAAGCACACAACATTTTTTCTTGGAGAATACACCACATCTAATGCATGTCAAGGCTGTCCTATTAATCCATTAAATACCACTATTACAGTATAGTAATTTTATTAAATATCACTATTACAGTATAGTAATATCACTATTATCAATGCAATCGTCTTCATTACTATTATTATTATTATTATTATTATTATTATTATGAATTATGTTGTTTTCATACTCAATTCAAAAGTGAAACTGAGGGTTGGTCAGTAAATAACACACCATCTGAGCATTTGTTGGAATAACATTGGATGTTTATTCTACAGACAAACAGCTGTACACTATTCTCTATAATTAAATGTAGGAATTGTGCATGGGTCTTTCTGACTCAAGCGCACACAAATAAATAAGATAAATGAAATGCAGTGCAGATCAATATTGCTCAAAAGGTAGCTAATTCTTAAAAGAAATAACTGACGTTGACATTGTTTTACTCCTTATTTGAGAAACCTGTGGATTCTTTAAGTAATAGTACACTTTGCTCAAATTTACTGCAGATCACCTGAAACACGTGACACAGGCTGCACTTACAGTTACAGCATATTAAATACCTTTTTATGCAATCATACAAGAACACACTTGCCTGCCATTGCATCTGAAGCAGCCTCCTCTCCCGGGATGCTTTGGAAAATGACTTAACTAGTACACTAGACATTTACAGAAACAACTGGGGATTTCTACAAGCATGTTTTGATACTAGCCAACACTGAACAGGATCAGCCTGTTATCACATGGCATGGCATGTCATTCTTAAAATTTAAACCATGCAAACAAAGTGAAAGTGAAATTATACCTCTATTATGATTTTTTTATTTACTGAATCTACTGATTCTTTAAAATTGAGAACATTTAGAATAACTAGAATTAAATGTATTCAGAATCAGATTATTAAGAAACTGTATCCAACCATGTAAACTCCTCCATACTCTCGCTTAGAAAACAGTGCACCACGCTGAGTTTTACAGTTGAAATCCCGAAAAGTGAAGAAGCTGGAGAGTATGAAAAACTCAGAGCATTTGACCTTACGACTGATGAAGCCATGTGGCAAAAACACTGATGTCAAGAAAAACTCAAAGGGTGGGAGAAATGGGCTGTGAAGTGGAGTATTTCTATCACCTTTACTAAGATGTCCTCAATAGCATATGATGGCTACAGTCCTGATTTCAGAATAAAACTACAAGCTTTTAGGGCACAAGAAGGAGTTTTCAAATGACGTGACTAACTATTGTTAATACACATATTATCAGTGTTTCACCCAATTTATGTCTGTCTGAAGTACAGGGCCAGATTAACCTGCTAAGGTACTAAGGAGAAAACAAATAAACTGTGGGCCCCTATTTAGCCTCTGTTTCTACTACTCCCTGTGCACTGTTTGTATCTTGTTGCCTCTAAGTAAAGTGCACACAGCAGACTACACATGGCACCCTCATTGTATTTTCCCCAAGCTCCCAGAAACCAACCAGTATTCCTTTACTGGAAGACTACCTGCCCAGTTGTTTTGTGGTAATTTAGTATTAAAGTATTAAAACAGGTCAGTATAAGTCACTGAGTTCTGTTGCAGTTCATTTAGCTGTATTTTAAGTTTTGTTGAACCCACTTTTTGAAATCCAGAAACCTGCATTCTGTGTCTTGCTGCTCCGCCCCTAACATATGTGTAAAGCAAATTTAAAAAATCAATAAATACGTTTGTTAGTTTAGCTCAGTTGGTATCATTAATTTATACAACAGAAATTTGTAGAATATATGAAAGTTGATACACGATAATATTGAATTTTTGCTAAATTCTCCAAAGGAGGGGATATTTATAACATTAATCTGGTGTCAGAGTTTTTAAATATTCCTCATATCTGTGATGATTTAAATTAGCACACACAAGCTCTTTAATTTACACCTCATGATGTACCAGTTAGTTAGATTTTATATCTTTGGTTGACAGAGCTTTTATTAAGATGCACTGTAGGCCAAGCCCTCTTGTGTTTGCAATAGGCCTTAAATAGAACAAACAGACTGATATCAACAAGTATCAAAGGGCATCCAACTGCATGATAGAGCTCCCTAAATACACACAGATACCCCCCTTCTTTCTTTAATTTGTTTAAGTTTAATGTTTGTCCTGCATTTTCACTTTGACATTTGTAGAGGAGTACATTTTTTCTTCCCCGCTGAGGATTTAAATTGTTACCAGAAACACATGGGAAGATACACAGGTCTGAACTCAGACTGCAGGCAACCACACCAACATTGGCCTTTGTCCCCTCTCTCCTTCCTGCTCTAACAGTCACTGGTTGTGTTTGACTTTCGCAGTGTGAGAGGGTGAGCTTTCAGTTGTGAGCTTCTCGTACGCCTCTGTTTTTTTTGTTTCGCCCACATTTCACTGACTTAAAGAGAGGGAAAGATACTCGGAGTGAGAGTAGAAGAAGAGAGGGATCATCAACGTAAAACCATGTGTTGTACGGGGAAGTGTGCCCGCCTGGTGGGCCTGATCCTGCTGCCTTCAGCGTTCATCTGCATAATCGCCAACTTGCTGCTGTTCTTTCCCGACGGGCAGAGTCTGGAAAAAGATCAGATCTCCCTACAGGTCTGGCTCATGGGGGGGCTCATCGGAGGAGGCCTCTTTGTGAGTAAAGGACCATGATCTGTGTACATCTACAAAGTCTGGTTTGATGTTTTAATGAGTGTTTTATTGACTTTTTCAGTCATTAACTCTACTCTGTGTAAACATGTAAAATTTCTTTGCTTGCTTTTTTTTACTTACTTGAGTAACAATTACAAAAATTACTTGTACTGGAGTATGTTTACACAGTGGATTGCTACTTTGACTTAAGTAGCCTAAAGGATCTGAATACTACCTCCACCACTGTATATGTGTGTCTTGTAGTGTCTTATAGTGTGAAAAACATGTTTTACTATAAGGAGAACTTTTAGGGAAACACTGACACCATTGACCTTTAAGAGATTCAAGCATCGTCTGATCTTCTTATGCAATTTTCCACCAACATTATCTTGACATTTTAAAGGCTGATAAGGGCAATAAATAATTCATAAAAACTTAATCTCATAAATGGATCAGAGAGACCTTTGAGTCTTGTGGAAGGACAGTTGCTGTGATATTACATTTTGGAGCAGTGACCAGGAAGTTGAATGTCTTTGCCTTCCCACCTCTAACTGTGGCTGTCATTGCCTGCTTGGACGAGAGAGTAAAACTCGATTCAGGATTCACACATATTTGGTTTAAGAGATAAGAGAACAGACATACAGACACACACATAAAAATGCAAATGCTTAGGCAGGCATGTGTGTGCATTTATGTAGAGAGAAATACACAAACCATACCTATATATTAAATGCTTTTGAGAAACTCTGGCTTGCATTTAAAACACTTAAAGTATGCGATCACTTGTGATACTCTATGAAAACAAAATGTCTTGCTTGATAAATGAGAAAACATTTTCTATTTTCAACTTTTCAGATGCTGTGCCCGAGCTGTTCAGCTATCAGGGCCGGGGGCAAGGGTTGCTGCGGAACAGGTTGCTGTGGCAACCGTTGCCGGGTGAGGAAAGTCATTTGAAAAATTTACATTTATGTCAATATAGGGACTGGAGTGATAATGATGGGTGGTAAAAGGCAAAGGCAAGGCCGATGTTATATGGCTGAAGGACAAACTAGAATCATATGTATTTTATCTGCAATTCACTATATGGAAAGTACCATCATGTTATTTATATTAACTGTACTGTGAATTACTATTTAAAATAAATATGTTGTTAAATATGTTTTACAGAAGGGCTATGAATCTCCTCCATTGCAGAGTGAACAGTACTCACTTCTCTTTAATTAACAGGAACAAGACGGCTAATAAGCTAGTTGTGGAGACAGTGAATGGCCCGTCAGCAAAGAAAAGCAGTGTAATCTGCCTTTAATTTGTGTATTTTATTTTGTAGTTTTTCTGATTGATCTAGATCTAGAACTCTCTCAATTTAATTTCCTCATTGTTGTTAAAATCATTTTTATTTTTGTTGAGTGTGAAAGTTCCTTGTCAAACTTGAAAACAGTAGTTTAATGAAAAGTGGTCCACTTACTTGCTTTTCCGGTAACATTCATCCATATTTCGCTGTCTTCCTCAGTGGATGGAGTTTGCTCAGTTTTTTGGAGGATTGTGGATTATTTTACATAGATTTATAATCGTATATATATATTCATTTTACAGACATTTCCAGATAAAGTGAGCCAAAAAACAAAACAAACTCTGTTACTCTCAGCAAAGTAAATTTCTACTTCTTCCACCACTGTATTGTCTTTAATAAAGACACCACTTGTTTCTTATTGAATTAGAATATCAAATCTTTCCACTAATGAAGCCAGGCTGCATAGGAGTGTGTTTGTGTCTTAAATCATGTCCAGTCAGGTAAAATGTATTTTTCTGACCCTTGGTTACATTAACAGCCTTTAAGGGCGACATAGGTCAGGACAAGAAAACAATGACAGAACCTTAAAAAGAGGAGGAATCCCACTTTTAGGACTTGCAGATGCCAGTAAGTCACATACTCTTGGACAAATGACGAGATAGCAAAATAATAATGCAGTGTATTCCCATCTCTCCTCTAGATGCTGAACTCTGTGTTCTCCTCTGCTTTTGGTCTGGTTGGAGCGATCTATTGCACCAGTGTGGCCTCAGCTGGTCTGGCTATTGGACCCAAGTGTCTGGTGGCTGGTGACAAATGGGAATACCCCTTTGAAAACCTCGGCACGTGAGTGAATCTCCTATCATCACTCATTTAAATGTACTTTTTCTAGGCATGTAGGTGATGCTGTAGAATAACTCCTGTCGCTAATAGTGCTCTGACAAGTATTTTGCAGCCCTGCATTGCAGCCCTTCCTCATTTGTTTCAGGCATGCTGCTGTGTATCTGCACTTCTATGTTATCTCCATCAGCTATATTTACTTTCATTGTCTTTGCAGCAGAAAAGTTTCAGTTACTGATTACAAAAATAAAAAACGCAATCTTTTTTAATATCCAGTAGGTGGCAGACTGGGCCAGCACTTTCTGTTTCTGTAGTGATGAGCCTGGGAATTCAGAATAAAGCTACCACTCTTCTTTCATTTTTCAAGACAAGAGGAATTTCTTGTCTTTGTAAAACTGTATTAATACATGGAGGGAAATTCTTTTTATCTTGATCAGAGGTCACGTTAAGCTCGAGATTATGATTCTTGGCTTTTTTAGTTGACAGTTGCTCTACTACATAACTTTGTCTCCTTGCTGGCCCAAAAACAGTATGACTTAGAATAAGACTCAGCCAAACTGATAATGCTCCAAAGATAACATGATTGACACAACCGAAACATTTTATGAGCTTAGGCAAGTAAAACTGAACCTGATAGAGGCCCATCAGGTGATTGGGACAAACGTTAATAAAAATGAGCATGTTGTTTATATGTAGGCTGTGGCTGTCCATGATGACAGCAGTTTAAAGGGCAGAAGTGTTTACAGGGAGGGAACCAAGTTTGATTACACAATGCATGATGGGATATTAATATTCAACCTCAGATTGTCCTTCCTCCAGCAAACCTCAATTTTCCCTTTTCCAGATTCTGTTTTTCTATGTGGGGTGCTGCAATGTTGAGCTCCTGTTTACTGTATACTGTGTCCTGTATATTCTACTGTGCACAGTGAGCAGACTTTAGTTAGTCATCAGTCCAATAGTGTTGATTAACATTTTTGTTGATCTCCAGAAAACATTTTTGCAACTTGGCCAGGTCTCCATTGCAAAAGAGGTTTCAACTTCAGTGGGTCTTACCGGATTGAATAAAGGTTAAAAGTTAAAAAGAAGAAGTTAAAAATTATAATTTTCTTTAGCACTTTCAGGACTTCTCAATAACAATAATTTGTTTTAAATGAACAGTTTAACATTTTGGGAAATACGCTTATTGGCTTTCATGCCAAGAGTTAGATGAGAAGATCGATACCACTCTCATATCGTAAGTAAATATAAAGCTACAGCTTGCAGCCGGTTAGCTTAGCATAGCTTAGCACAAAGACCGGAAACAGGGGCAAACAGCTAGCTAGACTCTGTCCAAAGTAACAAATCCACATGATGTGTCGTTTGTACACTTTGGTTTTTGTACAGATAAAACAAATGAGATATAACATCTTAATGAGTGAGCATTACAGGTGCTGGTAGACAGATTTTCTTATCTTTAGATAGCGCCACGCTAGCTGTTTCCTTGTTTCCAGTCTTTGTGCTAAGCTAAGCAAACTGGTGGCAGCTACACATTTACTGTACAGAGATGTGAGTGGTATCAATCTTCTCATCTAACTCTTGGCAAGAAAGTTAGAAAGTGTATTTCCCAAAATGTCAAACCATTCCTTCACTTTTCTCCCACAAAACTCTTGATATTTCCATCAAAGACCTCTCTCAATTCCCCTCCTTTCTATTTTCCATGTGCTTTCTTTCTCCACTCCTCACTTATTCTATTCACCTTCTTACTGACACATTTTTCCTCAACTCAGTCATCATACTTTTTCTTCCTGCACCCCAAACTTGGCCTGGCTGCTTCACACATATTTTTATAAATGCTGTGTGTGTCTTGGACAATGCTTATGCTCTATTGCTCTTCTCCCTCACAGGGGTAATGGCAGCTACCTTGTAAACCAAACTTTGTGGACAACCTGTGAGTACCCTAATAATGCGGTAATGTGGCACGTCGTCCTGTTCTCCATCCTGCTCTCCATGGGGGTGGTGCAGCTGGTGCTCTGCGGCATCCAGGTTGTTAACGGCTGCCTGGGATGCATCTGCGGGGACTGTCGAGACAGCAAAGATGTAGGTGAACAAATCCTGAAATTCTAGGAGGAGAAGGAGGCATGCAAACCTTTAGAAATGACACAATGAGGTTTGAACAGTATTTCTGACACAGACACACACCAAGCCAATGAGAGGCAACATGTCCTGTTCTAACTGGTTTGGTTGCTGGAAGTGAGCCAGCTATACTTAGTTTCTCATAGAAAGACCTAACTTTATGGCGGCTTCCTACATTGTTGCTTAAGTGCTGTTTTGTTTGCAATTCTGGATTTCTATCAGGTCTGCTACTGATGGAAAACAGGAAAGGGAAAAAATTTTGTAGTTTTGATTCTGTGTTGATATGTATGCAAGGAAGTGGGTATTGTAGCACGAGTTGCGCCACTAAACAGGAAAATGGGTCCCAATGGTGGGAGGAACTCATTTAAAGGAATAGTTGGGACCACATCGTTTTTACAGTTTTGTATGGCTTAAACAAACAAGATCTCCTAGTTCCAGTATTTGTGCTTAGCTTAGCTAAGCTAACTGGTTGCTGGCCTATCTTAAATTTAGCGTACAGACATGAGAGTGGTAAAGAAAAATGATACAACTTTTAATATTCAGAAAAATGCTCAGGATGCTTCTCATGTTTAAGATGATTATATTTTCCAGTTCTTTCTTAAACAATGTCCTATATTTATTTAGATCTGTTGAAAGGTTTACTGAAAATAAACATGACACAATATGATGACTGATAACTGATGACTCCATAAAGGTACAACAAAAAACTGAAAATGGTCAAAGATCATTTATAATTGTGTACATGTACTTTTGAACGGAAATATCTAGATAGGTTGAAGATTAAGCTCAGATTTAGCACATGGTTGAACATATAGTGAGGATTTTTGCTGCTCAAACACATTTCATATGCACAATAAAAAGGGACATTTGATTTGAAGGACATAGAAGTTACTGTACAGGATTCACAAACATTGTAGTATTCAAAACATTATTTATCACTGTACTACATTTCTAACATTTCTCAGGAAATGAAGACACATCCACATGTGTATTGTATCAACAAATGTCTACACATTAACATGATGACCATATTTATTAACAGCTCTGTCAGTCATCTGAGGGCTTGCTTCCTGTCCCAAACATGAAATACACTTGTGACTTCTGTCCTGTTGCAGGATGATGGTGGATTGTAAAAGTGAAGAAGATCGCCCGGTTGTGATGCACCTTCACAAGGATCAAGGAGACATTACTGTGTTTAATTTGTTTCCCAAAGTTTATATTCAGGCATACCTCTCTATGAAACATGTTGGGGGTTTCTTTTGACCCTCTTTGATGCTTTTGTTTCACACCAAGTCTGTGTCTTAGATGGCCTTTTGAAATATATCAGCCTTACTCCATTATTTTATGAATTGTTGATGGTTTGTGTGTATTGCCTGACTTACTTTTGGTTGAATTCTTCATTGAAATAATTACTGAATTAATGATTAATTTCAACTGAAGACTCCTTATGGGACATATATGGATTGAAGGGTAATTGTATTTAATTATTTGTGTTTGTTTATGTGCCTCTACTTGTATACTGTTTATGAGATGAATGTGACAACACAATAAGACCTCATGAATTAAGAAAATTATATAATTAGTGAAATTCAACATTAAAAGCTTGTTTTCCTGATCAGTTTTTATGTGAACTTTGCCGGGGGGTTTTCTTGCAATGCTTCCCCCCAAAAACACACTGATATTTACGGGAAAAATGTTCACCAACTGTGTCACTCTATAACTCTAATTATCCAGTTGAAGAACTTCTGCAGAATTACTGTTAGGATCTCTGTCAATTACTCACCTCACGCTGTGCATGTGCAGCCAGACAGCCAGATCTAACAGGTTTACTGTGCTTCGAGACAAGGTCAAAGGTCAGAATGCCCCCTGTGGACACTGTGAACACTGCAGCTGCATCAACAGTACACAATCTGGAGCTGCAACTCCTGTTAGCATAGGTGCAGGTTAAGCTCATAATCTTTTGTTGCCAAGGAGCTGATTCGTGGTAATTGTTACCTAACTTTTAAGTTAAAAGCCTGTTGCAGAGCTGCACCCAGGTAAATATAGACACAGTCTGTTTGGAGAGACCAAATAACTCACAGCTCAAAGCTAAAGCCAAAGTCTCTGGCAGTACAGATGAATACATTTAAGTGTGCTTCAGTGGCCTCATTAATAATGTTTTTTTTTTTTGTATAAACCCCTTTTCAGTAACAGCGTAATTTCAACTGTTCCTGTGTTCACAAACTGCCAGGACAGGGAGTGGAAATTATGTGGAAATAAGGCCAGTGCCCAACACCGTTGCCCAACACCGTGACCATCTTAGCTAACTGATTGGACGTTGTTATGCAGCTCTCTTATATAATGCACAGCACAAAGCGAGGAAGGAGCATAAGTGAGAAGAATTTGGAATAAAAGAATGGTGGGACAAAGGGAGGAAAACAGGAAAGGGGCCCAGTCTCCCACTTCTCATGCAAATTGTAGCCACTCTGAAAGAATCCAGAGAGGACAAACACTGATGTAAGTGCATGCATGCACTGAGGGGAGACTTGAAAGACAGAGAGAAGTTTCTCAAAAAATTGAGAAGAGAGGAACAAGAAGGAATGACAAGTCAAAAAGTAATTTGAGCACAAAATTATTCTGTTACATCCGCCTTGTGCACTCATTTAGACCCTGTGGTGAGGCCATTATTTAGAAATGTACCCCTTTCCCAAAATTGAGCGCCTCCTCTCTGCTTGACTGACATAACAAAGAGGAGGCAGAAGGGAAAAACAGGGTGACATGAAGCAGAACTGGCCAGTATGGACTAGTGAAAACAGAATTTGGACAGAACAGGACAATGGTACAAATCAATCTGTGCAAGATGATAAAAGCTTTTAATTGAACTCATATTCCCACGATGGTGTGCCTGTGCTCCTCTTTCTCTTTCCTCGTCTGTACCTTGGTTGAAATCTCCTCATCACACCCACAACCGCAGCCTCATTTAAAAGCAACAGTCATGCTGTAACAGGTGGCACAAATTTCGACCCAGACACACGTAAGTGATAACTCAGCAGCGTCCACCACCCAATAATTATGTCAACCACACTACGAATGACCCAAGCCGAGCCACAAAGTAGACAGTCAGGCACATTCAGCAGGTCTACAAGCAGTTTATTCACAACTCTGTCAGCATGTCCAAAATCGATTCATTTCTAAACTCAATTTCTACCTTTTATTTAACTTTCCGATTATTTAATTGTACTTTTACACCTCTCTGTAAAAGCATCTTGGTGCTGTTTTTAAATGTGCTCTATAAATAAATGGACTTGACATAATAGCTCACCCCACAGCACTGATTTTCGGCCAAATGAAAATGACATTTTGTAGTAGGATCACACAAAAAAGCCTGAAAACTATGAAGATGGAGCTTCTTTGTCAGGTCTTAAATTGAGTCTAGCTGGTTCTGCTATGGTAACAATTGCTTAAAGACGCTGACAACACCTGTGTTACTGGCACTATATTATCATATAACCCTGAAACTAATATTTTACACTTGGACCACACATTATTACCACATAACGTCACTTTTTTTTGCATCATTGCTTAATGGCAGCATGCATACAAAATGAACTTGACTAAGTGATGCAGAACTGAGCTTTGCTCTGTGTGGAGCTAAGAGGTTTAAGTCCAGTAGGTTAAATCAAGCCATGCACAAAGAAAGCACCCTCAAATCTGCCCTATAAAGGCAAGAGGCATTAACTACATATTTGGTCAAAATTGAGTTGAGTCCTCCTGATTTAGATTTTTAAATTTTTTTGCCACAGAGACAGCCAACTAGCCAGCTGAAGGAGGAACGCTATACTGTAACATTAGCGAGCTGGTGAGCTAGTCCCATGGATATATAAAGAGAACTAATCATAATAGTCCCAGCTAGCCTTAGCTAAAACTAAAATAAAATTCATTGATAATTGATTTTTCCCTAGCTATTATCTATAGATGAAAAATATCCACACCGTGGTGATTCAGTTAGTTATTCCACAGTACTAAATGAGGCAGCAGCTAAATCCAATCATGATAGAGAAAAAAAAAGCTAAACTTTGTAACTAACTTAGCATTAGCAGATCTCAGCAGCTGCCAGCTCAGCTTTTGACTCTACTAGAATTCATGTGATTTAGTGTGGTTAAGCTACTTTAAAAACACATATTCAAATGTATTAGGTTGTAAACGAATGCCTTTCTTAATTTAATCATATTGATACAGAATTCAATATCTGCATGTTTAGGTAGTATTTATGCTCGGTGGCAATGTTTTTTGGGGTAAAATAATCTAGTCTAAAAACGCTTAAAATGAAGGCATTACAACCTTTCTATCTGTAATACAGTTTGTCAGCCAGCCAGGAAATTTTACACCTTTTTTTACTCCATTTCACTGCTTCTGTAGTAAAGGCAAGTCTGCTCTTTGCCCTCAAATTGTGCCAGCATTATCAGCTAATTTGCATGGGATGTAAGATATGACCATGATTGGACCCCCCCGCACATCAGGATTAATGCAATCACTGAGAATGACAAATGTGTCGGGATTTCTGCTGATGACGTAAAACTGGGGCAGTGGTAAAGAAACATGAGATACGTGACATACTCTACAGAGGGGGGAGCAGGTTGAGGAGAATAAAGGAGGTTGACAGATGGCTGGAACCAGCCATGAGCGACCTCAGCCAGTCAGCCCTGGGCCTAGCTCTGCAGGAGCATGCCAACATCAACAGAAAATCAACAAACTCTGGGTGTGGGAATGTCTGGAGGTCTGAGGGAGGGGGGCGGGAATAAGAAACAGGGAGTTGGGTGGGGAGCAGTAAACATTCACACAGAGGACTAGACTGGTTTGATCCTGCAATGACTTGATTTTTTTTACACAGTATTTTGGTCTCTGATTTTAATGCCTTTATCTTGAAATATTTTTGATATCAGGGCTGAAGAGTAACATAGTGTCTGGAGAGACTTTAGGCATCTTAACTTCTGTCCAGCTTTCTTCTTTTCAGCAAGCTATGAGCTGTATAGGTGCATACTGATCTAATGTAAACTCATGAACTTCCACATAAAATAAGCTCTCTGTAGAAAAGAAATCATTCTTAACACTCGTAGGATTTAAACAAGGGGGTTTCAACCTGGTGTCTGAAGGTTCGGGAAATGGTTAATAAGATAGGAAAGAAGAAGATAAAACATTTCAGCCAGGCCTGACTAGAAAAACTGACTCCAGATCCTTTTTATGAAACATTTATTGTAAATGGCTGCATCTATATAGCACTTCTATCTAAAGCGCTTTACAACTTACCACCCATTCACACACACACACACACACACTAATGACAGCGAGCTACCATGCAGTGCTGGCCTGACCACCATGAGGAATTTGGGGCTCTTCGACATGTGGACAGGGGGAGCTGGGGATTGAACCATGATCAGTGGACGACCCGCTCCACTTCCTGAGCCACGCACAGAACAATTTGTGCACAATGTTTTTCATGCATAATTTATACAGGCGACTTCTGGGCTGATAACCTTTGTTTACCTTATAGTTTGTTTTGATGAGTTTGCAGGGAACTATATTTTTATGTAGATTTTGTTTAAGTATTACTACCTTATAGAAGTGACAGTTTCCTGGCAAGACCCGAACTGGAGATTTGCTTACAATACAATTACAGTTTGCCTTGGGGGAAGGTACTTTTTGAATGACATCATCATCCTCCTGTTGTCCCAGTCAACCCAATCAAGACACACCCCTTATTCACTGAATAAAGAAGGTTGTAGGTTGTGGCACTTTATCTGAATACCTCCATTTTGTGAGACTTTATTAAGTTTCTTTTTTATTTGGCAAACTCTTTTATCCAAAACAACTTACATGTCCCCCTAAATATACACACATTAGGAACATTTTTCTTTGTTTGATTGTTGGATTATGGATGGTCTACTTTTGACCCTCTCCTGTGTCTGTCTCCGTCCTTGCTGCACGTTCACAGCGCTGCTATTCCTGTCTCTTGGCCAGTGGAGCAGTGGCACTGAGGGTTTAAATTACCAGAGGGGCAAAAATTCACACGAGGGTTATGTCAGTATTATGACAATGTCGCTTTCCACTCGCCATCCAGTTTGTACCCCGTGTCTGATATCACGATGGCACTTGAATTGTACAGTAGGAGTGGTTCAGTCCCTGGTATCTGAGCCTCCTCTTAGGCTCACAGGAAGCTACTGTGTTAGCCTATAATCATATTTGGGCCACCGGCAGGCTGGATGGGACACTTTTCACCTTACAAGGAGAGGAACAAGTGTGTGACTGCACAGAGGTGACACCGCAGAGGCACCACTTGACTCTCTATGAAGGCATGACACTAACCTCAGTGCAAGTTTGGAATCTGTTGCACAAAAAAGAAAAGGCCTGTTGTTTAATACACTTTCATAATTCCCAATTTTCAGTTTATGAAATGAGCATCTGAAGGTTAAATTTGTCATGAGGAAAAGAGTTTGAAATAGGTTAAAAGGTCCTAATTGTGTGTATCATAATATATGTAATATGAGACTATTTATCATAAAAGGTTCAAAAACAATAAGGTTAGGTTAGGGTTAAGTTAGTCACTTAGAATGAAGGACTACAACAATATGTCTATACTAAAATGTGTTTTTCAATGTGTTTTTGGAGGGGAAGTATATCAAAGAAAGTGGAATAATAATGATCACTAATGGTGTACTTAGCTTTGGTTAGCCAAATGGTTTTGGCCTATAAACATAAAAAAAGCCACAGTAATGAATAAACCATTAATTGTATTTTGTGTAATGTTACAATTGCCTTGAATCACTATTGTTGGACTGTGCAATGAAACACAATCTGTGCAACCTGATTTGATTTTCATTATATTGAACAAAGCTGACATTCCCATATGAATTCAATATGGAACTACTACTGTGTAAGTCCCTGTTGCACTACACAGTTCAGAATCAGCTTCAGAAATGTGCCTTCTGTTGCACAGACTGTTTCCTGGGTGATTTCTAACCAGCAGGCGCAGACCCACTCTGAGAACTCATCTGGGTAAATTTCCACCAGGACAAATCCTTCCAGCCAGTGAGCTGCCCTCAATAAGCCTTAAACACAGACCAGAGAGCTAATAAACAGCAATAAACCATCTAATGGGCCAAGAACAGCCACGTCCATCTGTCTTTATCTGTCTTTATAGAAAGGGTATGTGTGAAAATTCTTGTTCAGTACTGTCAGATTTTAATATATTTTCCAGGTTTTGCATCCTGACAAAATGACAAATGCTTTGGTTTCCAGCTTCATGTTGGCGCAAGTTAACAAACAAGGGCTGTCTTGCATCCTGGCTTCGGGTGCAACTTCAGTGTAACAAAAGTTGATGTTTTGAGTTGATGCAATTTAGGGCATTTTGAGGTAGACCTTGTGTTTGCACATAATGTACATTGCATACAGACATGAGAGTAAAACAATCTCAGCCAGCAAGCTGCAGCCAGCTCTGCATGACTCATTTGTGCTAGTCACAAGAAGGCAACACCTTTTTTCCTTGAAAGCACAAGTTACCTCTACCAAGAATGTTATGTTTATGCCCTTTTGTTACTTTCGCGATGATATTTTAAAACACTGAACAGATTTCCATGAAATGTGGTGGACATGAGCCAAGAAACAATTGATTACATGTTAGTGTTGCTTCCGAACTTTCTGCCATTAGACTATCAAAGAATGAGAATTGATTCTGTATACTGCAGGTGTATTTGCTTGGACAAAAAATCTATTTAAACGAAAATGCAAGTGCTCTCTGACTGCCTTCTATAAGGTCTTGAGGGGCTTATGTGACTTTTGCTTGTTGATTCTTCTCAGCAGGTTTGATCCCCTTCAGGCTAAAACTTGTTCACTCTAACAGGACAGGTAGGGATTTCCTCCACAGTTAGGTCTCCCTTTCCTTTGATGCTCAAAAACTGCAGTCTCATATTCACATTTTTAGAAATAAGCATGAAAACCATACTGTATATGTGTTTGAGGCATTGTGGTGAAGGTCATGCTGATGTTTTGCTTGTGATTAAATAACTTAAGAACAGGAATCTTGTTCACACAAGCCGGGAACCGAGCATCACTTAAGGTGAAGGTAATGTATACACCCATCCACCATCCCAACGTTCTTCCTTCATCATCACATAACATTTTCATTAAGCAAAGTGTGTTTCTGTCATTTTTTGTGCTTAGGTGAGGTCTGGATGTGCATTTTAGGAGAACTTGCACATGCTCATTGCAATACCATCAAGTTGCTTTGCAATTAGATTTTGTGATTTAGAGTATACATGAATTGCATAGTCCCATAATAATAATAATAATAATAATACTAATAATAATGATAATAACAGTAATAACCTTTATTTAGCATCTTTCATACATAAAATGCAGCTCACAGTGCTTTACAAGTAAAAATATGAAAATACATTTAAAGAGGAGGGAAGTAAAATAATAAACAAAAATAAACGATTTAAAAAGAAATAATAGTCCTACCAGCACCAGGGATAAAGTCCTACAGCTGATGGTGACCTCTGACCTCTAGGAGAACATGAGGTCAGTATTATGACCTTACATGGATCAGAATGAGGTGAAAAGATCACTTCATCAGTGATTAATGCACTTTTACAGCCAACAGGGAGGGATTAACAAGCCTGTTGTTAAAATGTGATTGCCTTTGTGGTTCACAGTTTAAGAGGTCAAATCATCTTGATTCATGATCTCATAGTGAGTAATTTCGACCTGCTATCTGTATGCACATATGTCCTCAGCCTCATGAACTACTACAAGGAGGAGAAGCTCTACGCAAGAAGCTATTTCTGATCAAAGTTTGTGTTATCTGTAGCAACAAATAAGCGAATGAGGTAGAGGTAAAACAAAGCAAAGCATGCAGGTGGAAGTGTGTGCAGCATGTGTGTATGTGGGATGGGTGAGAGGCAGCTGATGAGGGAAGGAGAGTCGGGCGCTCAGAGGGAGGGAGGGTGAGAGAAAGCAGGCGTGTCCACTCACCACGCTCCGGGGATTAGCTATTTAAAGTTCAGTCGCTCCGCGCCCCAGAAACCTCTCCATACTGCCAACAAGGACGCATCGGGACTCACAGTTCAGGACGCGCAGAACCGGGCAGCGCTCCGAGGACACGCACCGAACCACATTTTAATGAGGGAAGCGACAAGGAAACGCAGATGAAGTGAGAATACTCGTGTTTCAGCTGGGAAGTTATCAAGAATATCCCTTTCCCACTGCCTGTCTTCAAGTCTAACCTTCTTTCACCAGGTACGTAATGCCATTTAACATATTTAAACTTCAAATGAAAATATATTTATAAGACTGAGGCTTTCTGAATAAAACCTCACTGTAGCTCAGGATTTCTAAAGCTCTGTTGAGTATCTCTTAAGTGTAAGGGTTGCTTTTTTGCTTTTGGAGCAGGAGGTGTCAGTGGGAGGGTTCCTGATCATAAATAAGCCCTTCTTGCATGCTGAGATCTTTTTGTGGCCTAGAGAAAACCACTTGCCAAACTTGATTCTGCACGGTTGAATAAGTCACCTATTATTCTCTTTAACTGTCCGGTCGGCCAGTTTAATTGGCATCACTGATTGGGCCGTATAACGTGATTTATGAGCAAGTTAAACCCTCAAATGTATCATCTTCAGCCTTTACTTCACATTTAAATGAGCGGATAATGAATGTTTCCGCTTCTGTCACTTCAGATATGTAAACAAGCAGTTTATCCGCGGACACAGAGAAGAGATAAGTGAAGCGTAGAAAGCTCAGATTATCCTGTCTGGCCCAGGTTCTCATTCAGGCTTTCACCTGCACGCGCACAGAGGCTTCCTGCACGCGCATCTGAAAGTAGCGTGTGAAATAGTAAACTGAAGGTGTATTAATCAGCCAAAACTAGTGGTGGAAGAAGTAATTAGTTTCTTTATTGAAGTAAAATACCACAGTGTACAAATACTCATTAGAGGTTAGGGACTGTACGAAAATTATTAGAGGGGGAGAGGGGGCAGAAAAGGGGGAGGATATTGTAATTTTTCTTTTGGCTGAAAGTAGGATAGTCTGACATCAAAAAGACAACTTTCATTAACACCGTGGTTCGTAAAGGTGCACTTATACATATGTAGAGAACAACAGTTCTGTCCTTACTCAGGGTTTTATTAACGAGTACATTGGTGGCGCACATTAGAAGCTCCATTAAGAAATTAAGGCACACATTAAAGAAGTACCAATTAAACACTGTTATTTTGACATGTTGTAAAGGACGCTGTTGCAGCATTTTTCTAAGTGTTCAAAGAGAACACTAGACAGCACATTATTTTCATTAAGCCTTAGGGACAGACTTGGAAAAGGGGAGCTCAGAGGAAATGTGGAGCTGTGGGAAGATTGTTATCATGTTACTGTAAGCGTATGTGCTCTGCCGCTTGCTTTAACACTGTTTACAAAGCAGATAAGGGGCTGAGTGTGGATTGGTGACATGGTTTGCAGAGAGAAAAGTTGAACTGATGTTGAGAAATGGAGAATGTGTAGGGATCATACTTGGCAAACACGTTTAAGCTGCTTAACTCTCCCACACATGCACAAACATGCACTAAAAATTATGCAAACCTCTAGGCAAAACCTCAAGTCAAAAGCCAATTTCGTCAGGTCCATCAACGAGCCACCACTGACTGAACAAGTAAAACTGTATTATTCAGGTGTTGCATGTGGCTCACATCAGCCACCTGCAGGCTGGAGTCTCCAGTTTGAGAAAAACATCAAGAGAAAAAGAGGTCAAGGCACAACTTTAGACCAATACCCTCTTTTTTCCACTCTTAGATCTTCGTTCTTTTCCACCCCCAGCCTTGTTTTTTATGATTTTTGTCTTTTATCGTCTCCTTTGTCTGCTCTTTCCTATCTTCCTCCTATCTATTTGTTCTTCTCCCCCTCCTCTCTGTGGTCAATGTGGGTAGCTACTGTCTCTGTGCTTTCTGAGTATGCTTGTGTATGTGTGTGTTTGCCATCTGAGGTTGTTTTTCTCCTCCTCCCAGACTGCTGTGTGCTGCCAGACCCCCACAGCCAATCATGATCTGAGCCCAAAATTCCTCACCACTGACCAGGGTCTTGATATTGTTTGTGGAACTGTTTTGCACACTTGTTTTTATAAGAAAAAAGTGTACGCTTGCTGAGTTATTAATACACAAAGAATTTATATTATAATGGTAAAATGAAACTAGAAAAACATGGTCAGCCAGTCCTGTCCCTGTTCTTTTTCCTTCACACTGTGCAATACTGTGAGTTCTCATTCCACAGGCAGAATCTCTAAATGGACCTAACCATAATGGATTCACTGTGTCTGTAAATGGATAAGGTTTCTCAGCCACACCTGAGTGAAAATGAGATGGGAGGTGCATTAGATGGTTAAGAAATGGAGGAGAAAGAAAGAGCTTTTTCAGTGTGAATTTATTTTAAAAGAGAGACTGTGAAAGAGATGCAGAGAGTTTTTCACTAAGTGGACTCAAGTCTCCCCTCTGGCTTGTCTGTAATGTGCTACAGCAGCTCTGTGACTCTGTGCCTATGTGTGAGCTGTCACGTCTCCATGAAATTGCCTCACTGAGTCAAGCAGCATGAGGGATCAGCAGTAAACAGTGAAAAAAGGAAAAAGATGTTAGCTGAACACCGTTCTCCTGTGTGTTGCAATCAGAGTTTACTGTTTGTCATCAGATATCCAAATCTTTCCGTCTGTGATTAATGAACAATGGGGCTTAGTGCTTTATCACAGCTGTGGGTTTTCTCATCAGACTGTAATAGGCGCTTTGATTCAGACACTGTCTCTCTGTGGTCGTTTTGTGTCTCTTTGTAGTTGTTTTGTGTCTCTTTGTAGTTGTTTTGTGTCTCTTTGTGGTTGTGCCACCCCTGGCCACCCCTCTGGCCCTGGCTCTGATGTGACACTTTTTCTGTTTTTGTCTCATTTCTAAAAAATAAAAGAAAGCTTTTAATGCAAGCCTTAGATAAGATCTCATTGAAGAAACACTGGTATGTGCTCTCTATAAAATCATCCACCCATCTTGTCATCCGACAAATTATTACCTCCTGTCATAAAGTGACCCAAGAGCTATTTTAGTTTTTTTTTTATCATAGGACTCTGGAAATTGTTTTTGTAATGTGTTATGCTTTGGTTCACTGGGGAGAAGAGTAATTTCACTGTTTAGCAGGCTGTTTCTGTGGCTATTGATGTTTGATCATTTGATCAATTTGCAGCAGAAACAGTAAAGCTACACAACTACAACTACAACACAGTACAATAGAAACTGTTGAGATCCATCACGTCTCTCTGCTCCATTTCACCTGACCTGTTTCTCAATCTGATTAGACTAAAATAAATACCTTTTTTCACTCAAAGTAAATACAGCTCTGAGCCGGCGTGTGGCCCTGGCTTTATCTTATCATTCAAAGGTGGTACAGATAGAGGGACAATCCCTCTGGGAAATTATGAATTTGACTTGTTGCTCAATGAATCAGATCTACAGTACCTGCAGAGTTAAATCAAAGATTGGGTGTATATTCAAGGCAGATCTCAATGGGAAACACAATTGCTGGCTGAGAGGGAAAAGTTCAGAAACAAAAGCTTTTAATGTTCTTAAACTGAAAACAATAGTTTTAGCTTCTCTTGAGATATGCACCTGTCTGCCTGTTAGTCATAACTTGTATACATCAGATGACCTCTATGTAATCCGTTTGGTTGTTCAGAAGAGGGCTTAACAATTTCTCTGGCTGCCGTAGCCCACTGACGTCCTTTTCCAGGATTAGGCGGCATGGAGGATGATGATGATGGCACGGTACATACTGACTGATTGGCTTGTTGCTGGGACACTGTGCCATTCTGTGATATTGTCAGCTTACATTAGGCTATCACGTCGCTGAAGTGCAGGATCATAATTCCATTAAACTGTGACCTGGTGATGAGACAAGGAGCTGTCAGCGGGCTTGGGCACTCAGACCTGCTGTGATAAGGCAGCTCAAATGAAAGATATAGGAGAAGTGAGCATCCTGGAAAATGTATTATGTGTGTAACGCACTGTTTATTTCATATTTGAGAGAAAGTTTGTCAATGTTGCAGTTTAGGATGGCTTTACCTCAGTTTTGTCTATCTCAAAGGAAACAATGCGCATTAAAAAGTGTCATTTTAGTTTTTTGACCATATTTTAATTTAGATTTTTCTCTTATATTTGTCTCTTTTCACTCTCCTCTCTCTACAGACATCTCTGACATGGGTGTGAAGATGCTGCAGTGTTTTCCTTTCTACAGACGCTGTAAAGAGCGCTGCAAGAGCAGGCAGTGCCCCCCAGCTGCAGGTGAGGAGTAACTACACTCTATTTTAGAAAATATACCGTAGCTGGTCTACAGCCATTTCATGATAGTAGGGCCTGACAAAGCATGACTGTATATCCCTGTCTTCCACCCCTCAGTTCCCATTGAGGAGATTAAGCCCCGTCTGTCCTCCACTGCATCATGGGGTAGTGACAGCGAAGGAGCAGCAAGCCTGAGTCGCGGCTCCCAGATATATTTCTCTACCAAGGCCAGGCTGTCTTTTAGACACCAGCTGGACAGCAACATCAACGCAGTGGACGCCACCTACTGAGGAGGACGGAGGGCTGCAGAGGAGATAAATGAACTCCAGTATCAAAAGTTTTCCATCACCTATTCATGCTTGGAGCCCGTGGTGCAGACCTGGGAGCCTGATAGCTGAGCAAACGCATCTGTCATCACCTTCAGATGCGATCAACAGTAGTAGTATCCACAGTTTGCATTTTAACCCCTCGTTGCTCGCTGACCACAAAGAACTTTCGATGATTAATCAGATTAAACAAGGGACAGAGGAAAACAGACAGAAACAGACTTGGTTTTCAATCTCAGTGCATTAAGATTTCATAAGACTGAACTCTAAACGGAGTGGATCCAGTGCCCAAACGGACACGATACTGATGAGAGAGAAGACAACATAGACACTTGTTTACAGCATTCACAACCAAAACGTGCATTACTTTTTTCTTTTTACAGTGTTTCTTTTTTTAATTTCCTTTTCAACTACATCCGTGGAAAAAACTGCTGATTTTTCAATTTGCTATTTAAATAATGGCCCATGTGAAATAGGGGTTGTTTCACAAAGCAGAATGAGGAATAACCTTCCAAGTATGATGATGAATATCTCTATCTAAACCTCATTAGCAGTCACCGTCATGAGTGACTGAATCATATTTCTAAACTTACTGTTGACATTCTTCATAACCAGGACTAGGTTTACTTTCTAATCCAGCTCTGTGACAAAACCCCTGTACACTGACACTGAACACTACAAAACAGAAAAAAAGTTTCATAAAAAGGCATTAACCCTAATCCTACAATAAATGCATAAAGGTCATGTTGAAACTATCTATAAATATTTGCAGAACAAGTTTGAGGTGAGGTATTAATAATGATCAGGTTTTTTGTCATGTTTGGCTCCAGCTCACTCTGGCTAATTTCTTCTCTTTAATATTTTTAGAATAAAAAAAAAAAACCCTGGTTGCATTCGATATTAAAATGTTTTGTTTTTTTTAACAGACCCTAATTGCAGATCTTTAGGATGAACAGGGTTCTGTAATTGCCTAAAATGAAAAACAGCTATGAATGTAAAACCTCCCACATGACTGTGAAAACCCTGCTGAAATTTGAAACTTCAATGTTTGTGCTTTGACACAAAAATAATTATCAGCTATTCAAATCTACAGTACGTCACAAGACCAGCAACTTTATTCTTTACTAACAAAATAACAAAACATTTACATTGAAAATGTCTCCTGTGTTTTGTTGATGGTGAATGTGAAGTTTTGCAGCATTAAATAGGGTACAGTGATGTGCAGAAATGATAAAAACACTGCTCCAAAAGTAATTCCCATTATTTCTTCACATGGTTTTAATCGTTTCTTAACCAAGACACAGACAATGTATCTTGTTAACAACATTTATTTAAGAAATTCGTTCACTGGTATAAAAAAACAAAACAAAAAACAGTCTATAGACAAACTTCTCCAAACCTGTGAAACCACTGATAAAGTCATCACTGCATGTTTTTGGGTTTAGAGATGACGCCATCTGGATAACGCTTCTTAAACCGAGCCACGACTTCAGGGTCCAAGAGATGAATCCCATCAAGCTGGTTTCCAAGAGTTACCCTAGAATTGGGGGGGGGGTCCAATCAGTAAGTGTAAAATATGTAGAACAGTTACTTTGCCTTTAAATTAAAGCATGATGGTATGTTACCAGTTGGGCTGGACATTGTGGGGTCGACCAAAAAGCTCGATCTTCCTGGTGCCGGGCGAGAGTCTCTCTATCATGCCGTAGATCTCATCTGGTTTGTGGCTGGTGGAGCGGACCTGGAAGAGAGTGTTTGAAACGCAGTGAAGAGATGGAATCTGTTTCATATTACAGAGGCAACCTTTTCAGGCTGTAGAAATCATACAGGAGTAAATACAATAAATATGACATTAGATATAATCATTTACCTCGGCCACAATGACGTCGCAGTCCAAACCTCTGTTGAACCCTTGAGGGTTTCCCTTTACACCCACCTGAAGAGAAACAAATTACATGGTGTGTTTAACATTTTTCATCTGACGCACTTTTGCAGCTCAGCAGCTCCAAAACACCTTCTAGCTATGGGGCAGCCTCTCTAAATATCAAGCATGCAAAAAGTAGAAACTCCTGGAGGCAAGACTCCTCCAGCTTGAAGCTCAGCAGGGTAATACATACAGTATACGACAGAGATAGATTCAAATATATACAGTAAGACGAAACATAAGAACAGTGGAAGACAAACATACCAGACAGTGCTCCTTCCCGTGGTTCAGCCAATGGCCTGTCCTCCCTGTACGGATGATTCTCTGAAGCTGGTTGGTTTTCACCCAAATGATTTCATCGACACGCTCGTAGCTGAGAGAGGAAAATAAAGAAGAAAAAAACGAATATACAACAGATATATACGAAATTAAAGTCAGATGGTGTCCTTAACAAAATTATGCTTTGATGGTAGTTGATGCACAGAAGGAAAGACTTACCCCCAAAGACTGAGACACTCTCTGCCCAGCTCCATAGCCCTGTAAGACGAGAAGTTGGGTAGAAGATGAGTTTGAACAGACAATTATATCTGGAAGTGCAGAAATAGGACCCTGACTACTTTTAGAAATGTATTACCATGCAGGTTCAACATGTACAAAAATGTTCGTGGACTAAGTATTGTTAGATATGATAAATCCAACCACTGCTACTTGATTTAACTTGAAAAATGGCAACATACAGCCTTTCTGTCAGGCTGTCACTTCAAAACATATGAAAGAATACTGTACAGAAAATAGAAAATAAATATTAGTACACACAGAGCATTATTCAAATTTAGATCTTTGCTTCCAGGGACATTTTGCAGTTTAACTAGTAGCAGTAAAAACTAAAAGTCACAGCTGAAGAAAGAGAAAGAAAAAAAATGAACTCAAGCGACCAGGTAAGTTTGTGTTTAGTTCAAGAACATCGTAGGACACCGAGACGTGGATGGATACATGGCAGTTGAAATGTTAAAACCTAAAACTGTCCTGTTGTTGAAGAACTAGGCCTCTTCTTGAGACTTGATTGGATTGTTGTAGTTACCTGCCGGTGACCCACAGGAAGAGGAAGCCGTCATCTTGCAGGATGGGGATGTTGAGTTTTCTCATCTCGTCGTCAGTCAGTGTACCGTAGGGTAGCTCCATGTGGATGTCCCACGGAGGGTCGGCCATCACTACAGCAAACTTACCGAGGATGGACACGTCCAAGTAGCGGATATCACAGCAGATCCACTGCAAAGAAAAACACAGCCTCAGTCATTTTTATAACCCGCCAAAAATATCAACATCCATCTGCCTCTCGTTCTCCTACCACCTCTTTCCTCATCCCATCCTTAATTCAATTCAAAAAGGGCTTTTTTGGCAGTTTCAATAACAATGTTGCCAAAGCATCAAAATATTATTTGTTATTTGGACAGCACACAGTAACAGTAATATGAACACTAACACAACATTAAGAATGATATATATTAATTATATATACAGTATATCCTATGCATGTATTTGTGTGTGTGTGTGTGTGTGTGTGTGTGTGTGTGTGTGTGTGTGTGTGTGCTGATGCATGGTTTACGTTTAGGGAAGGATAAAGAGGTACAGTAGCCATATTGAAAGGAATCCCCAGTGAACAGTAATGTAATGAATTGTTTGTTTGTAGGAACAGAGTAATTCACCCAGTAACCATCTCACCAATTACATTTCAACAGATAATATCACACTGTGTATGTATGTGTGTGTTTTTCATGTTCCTATATTCCGGTGGGGACTTTAACCTGAATACACACTGACCCATGGGGGAAAAATTGAGGTCTCCATGGGTAGAGAGTGCTTTTTGGAGGGTCAAGACTTGGTTTTAGGGTGCAGGTTACAGTTAAGGTTAGGGTAAGGGGCTAGGGAAAGCATTATGTCCATGACTGTCCCCCACGTGGATAGTGAAACAAACTTGTGTGTGTGTGCTGTGTGTAGGTCATTCACTGTTCCTCAGCTTGTGGCATGTTGATATATATATATATTGGGCAGCAAGATCTGCCCTGTCTCCTTCTCCTAGGAGTGTTTTTAACTTTGAGAGCTCATTTAGCTCTTTGGAATCTGAGATTACAGAGTTGAACTTGTTAAAGTAAATGTTCCATATTTTATTGAATGTTGTACATTGTAGGAGGAAGTGCATCTCTGTCTCAACCTCACCTGTCGAACAGTGACCACATACTCTGTTTTCTTTTGGTTGCCATGATCTTTTGCGTTTTCCTTTTTTGATTACCAGTTTGTGGTCACTGAGCCTGTACTTGGTCTGAGGGGGGGCAGTTAGTCTCAGCACCAACTGACATAGGGGACTCTTTTCTGGGCTCAGCTCTTGGGTTTGGAGGGCTTCGGAATGGAGGGTGTCTAGGGGGCTGGATTTAAGGGGATTAAAAAATTTGAGCGCTCTCTTTTGAATGTTAATTATCAGTGGGTATCTGCCTAATTCTGCTTGTTGGTGTTTTTCTGTGTACTGTAAAATGTATCTGCAATATTCTGCATGTAAAGATTCTGATGGATGTTTGTCCCAACGGGTATAGCTATGATGACTGAGAGGACCCCATATTTCACTACCATATGGTACAATGGGCTGGATGACACTATCAAATATTGTAAGCCAAATTTTAAATTGGAATTTGGAAATTTTAAAATTTTCTCTTAATTGCATTTAGAGCTCTTCGAGCTTTTTCTTTTAGTGTATAGTATTCTTTTATTTAGAATACGACAGAGTAGTTTACCTAGACAACAGATGCCACGGTAGTTACTAGGGTATTGGCTCTTCCTCACCTGTGAAGGGAACAGTTTCCCCACGTTGCTGTCGGCATCTCCTGGACAGAGTCCAAGCTCTGTGGTCCCGGCCTGGGACACCAGCAGGCACCCCTCAGCCTCCGGAGGGCTGTCAATCTCATAGTGGACGTATTTGCAGGTGTCCATGTGGAAACACGTGTTGAGGAAGGAGCAGTCGCCGAGGCTCTCGTCTGTGTGCTTGTTAATGATGCGACTGAAAGAGAAAATATAATACAGCTGCATAAACATGTTTGTGTAACATCATTATATTTTAACAGCTTCAGGTTTGAATAAAAATCCACAAAACATCCTCTACTTTATCACAGAAGGTAAAATATAGGAAGGCAAAACCAAATATATTTACCCTGCACAAATTTCAGTCAAGTTAATTAAATCAGAAATTTGCCCCAGAGGCACCTTCTATCCTTAGACCAGTGTTTCCCAACCTTTTTGAATTGTGCCCCCTTAAAACGAAGTCTACTTGTGACCCCCTTGACACAGGTTGAATACGGTATTATCCCATCTCACATTGCTGAATATTAATAATTTTTCTAAGCCTGAAAGGAAAAAAATATCCAATATTTCACAAGAAAATAGCAATTATTGTAGAAAATCTTAAAAAATAAACCAAATTTTATGTAGCGGAATATTTTTTTTTGATTCTTTCATATTTCACTTTTCATCTTATGACCACTGAGATTTATTGTGAGACCTCTTTGGGGGTCCCGACCACCAGGTACTGAACCACTACCATAGACCATCATTTAGGATGAGGAGAAACAAATTATATATTTTGACACAAAAACAAGTGACTTCTTTCATCCTTTTCCATTTTCTTAAAATTAAACTGATGTTGTAGCAATAAAGTCTTTCTAAGTTTGAAATTTAGACCGTTACTTACATTATTTGCAAGTCAGTGTTTTGCCAGATGTGGTATTTCTGATATGAGTAGTATTTTTTAATCTTGATTTATAGTGACCTCTGCAGGCCAAAGCGAGTATTTTTCTTTTTTTAAAATTATGTTTAGGGCTTATGAGATGACAAGAAATGAGGGGAAAGACAGACAGAAAAACTGCAATGCAAATTCATCATTTATCTGAATTCATTCAAATCCAGACCTGGGCAGTCGAAGATTTCAATCGAAGTGTCTGGTAGAAAGATTTTATCATGTGGGGGTGACAAAATGTTTTTAAAGCATGCTGAGAAACACTGACCGGAAGTGTAACTTGGTGCACGGCTGAGGTGTGTCCCCAGAGCGTACACACTCCTCTTTGGTCCCGTGGTCGCAGAACTCTTGGACCTGAGCTCGGCCGCGAGACCGGAACTTTTCCACGATGGACTGCTCCTTGGCTGTGCTGGCATTAAGCAGCTCCAGAATCTCTCTGCTCACCTAGGCATAAATAATATTCACATCATGCCATATTAGTAACCACACTTCCAAACTATCCTGCTTCATGTTCGTGTAGTTGAAAATGTAACGGTTACAATCATTCTGGGTGCTGTTAGAGATTTCATACCTTCTTGCTCTGCTGCTCTTTTGTGGACTGTTGGTTCAGGAGGCTCTCTATCTCCATGTCCACATGTGACGACTGGCTTTTACTGCTCCTGCCCTTCTTGTCAGCCCCGCTGCCTGATGCCGAAGGCCCTGCCAGCTGTGAGGAGGAAGCCGCCGGCGTCAGAGAGGTGAAGGAAGTGTGCGGAGGAGATGCAGAGCTCTGAAGAGAGGGCGAGAAGCCCTGAGCTCTTTTGTGGTGAGTTTGATCTTCCGCTTTTCTCTTGACTCCAGTCCGCTGGGCTCCAGCCCCAGACCCAATCATGGCCCATAGTTTCGTGTGGTCCACTGCCACCACAACTGAGGAGGAGGAAGTAGTAGAAGAAGAGGCTGAGGTGGGCTGTCGGACCTCGATGAGCTCCTGAGCAGAGAATTTTAGCAGCAGACTCTGGATGCATCCATGACTGACAGCTGTTTCAGACTGTGAGCGAGAATTAAACAGAAGAGAAAGAATTTAAAAAATAAAAATATGAAGTTGATAATATGATACAGCCATGCTCTACATTATTTTCCTCTACAAAGCATGTGTACTATTTGCCACAAGCATCTCTGTGCTTAAGAAAAAGACTCACACTGTTGAGGTCATTTGTGATGGCAAGGGAGTCCGTTGGCATCGGAAGACTCAGATCAGACAAATATCCCAGCAGCCTCTTCTCTAGTTCAGGGTCTGGTGGTTTTTCCGTCTCTTCCTGAGGGGGGAACGGTGCTGACGGAGCCGGGCTATCACTCCTGGCTGTGGAACCCTCTGTACTGCTTCCACCATCTGACCAAGAGGAGACAACAGAGGTTAACACCCTAATTTTGAAAAGGTTTTTAAACTAGACCAGGTTTTCCAGATCATTTAGATATCAAATTAAAAGAGTTTTCCATAACTTAACAGTCATGTTTCATAAAATTTCAGGACCTAAAACTGGCATTGGACACTTTGCATCATTTGAAGTTGTGATCTTGTGACAAACACACATTGGTCGTGGATATCGAAGCACACACAGTTCGGCAGCCTTAAAGCAAATTATTGGAACTGAAACGATTAGTCGATCAACAGAAAATTAACCAAAATTTCTGATAATCGATTCCATAAGTCATTTATCAAGCAAAAGACTAATAATTATTTGGTTTAAGTTTCTTAGAAAGGAATTTCTGCTTTTCACTTTAATGTCATTGTAAGTTGAATATTTTTTGATTTTAGACTGTTGGATGGACAAAACAAACAAACATTTTATAGACTAAATGATTAACCAATCAACTGAAAAAATAATTGAAAGATTAACTGATAATGTAATGTAAATAATGAATTATTAGCTGCAGCCCTAAAAATGATCAGTATCAAAAAGCATGAAAAATAACGACCTAGTATCGCATCAAGAGCTGAAACTATTATTGTCAGAAAATTAATCGGCAACAGTTTTGATAACTGATTAATCGTCAGAAATTCACTTCTATGATATTTAACGGAATCTCTTTGGTTTTGGGCTGTTCATTAATTGTTTGAATTAATTGATAATGGAAATAATTACAGCCCTGCCCCTACAAAAATATATAAACAGCAAGAAAAAATATTTACTTGTTTGGAGTTCCTTAGAAAAAACAAACTCTTCATTTTATGAAAACATGATTAACTCTGGAATCGTGGAAGTAGCCACTTATATTATTATACAATATTTCTGCTACAATGCATTGCCTATTAATCATTTAACCAAGTGGCAAAAAATTATGTGTAACAAACAAGTGTAGTAAGTTGAAAGTTTGACAGCTACCAGATTGCTCATTTGTTGAGCAAAAAATCCCAACATTTGCTGGTAAAGGTAAGCGATTTCAAAACATCCCTGACAGTTGTCTTCATTCTTGGCAATTTATTGACTCAATAATTAACTAATTAATCGGATGATGAATACTCCATTGATTACTCGATAACAAAAACAATCGTTAGTTGCCGTCCTGCTGATAGCCCTACCCGCGGACAGTTGTGCGGGGTCTTTCCGCCGCCGCTGCAGCCTCTCCCGCAGAGAGTCCAGCTGCTTCTTGTGCGCCTGAATGTTGCTCCACGTGTCCGACATGACGAGCTGGATTCAACACCGACACCGGTCACGCCGAACGGTATTTAGACAAAAGTTGAACACTGTCCGCCTTGTTTGGAGCGACCACAGACTGCATAAGGAGCGACGAATGTATGGTACACGGCTAAACAGTGTCGGGCAAGCATCTTGATTGAGAGATTGAATGTTCCGGCGGACTGGTGCTTTGTATACAAAGGATCCTGACGGTTATGCTACCTGAAATGAATCAATCGTCATACTTTTATTGGTGTTTACCGAAAGCTGTATTTTAGGAACGCAAATCTACTCAATAAAAGTCTGTTAATTTGTGAAGAGGTTCTTTATCGGATTCATTTTGGGTACGGACTACTCCAACTTCCGGCGTCACTGAAATTAAAAGTCTGTTTCCTGTGTGCTATAATGAACTGCATTCGTGCTGTTTCAGGAAAGAAATTACTGTTTTCTGTCACTGTATTAACATTAGAATCTGATATGTAATACTCGTTTCGTAACTTGGTGCATTTTGCTCCACTCCACCGGTCACTCTTCCCGCTACCAGGCTGTTGCTGCTCTAAGCTAACGCAAAGATGGCGGAAGACGAGAAGAGTGGTGAGCCTGTAAAAGACAAAAACGAACTGCAAATTATGAAGGTACTAATTCTCACTTACATCACACTAATATTTAAATCCACCACGTGTACGAGCCTTCGTGTTTTGTTGACTTCTCACGAGGTTAGTGTCGTGTTTCGTCTTAGTTTGCTCGATGGACATCTTCTGAAAGACTCGTTACTATAACAACTGGCTGCAACTGTTACGCTAACAGACCTTTCTTTGTGTTCAGCCTTAATGTTTGATATAGTGTGATATGTATGTGTACCACTTTTGTTGTTTTAATTGTAGAATGACTTCCTTCCTTTTCATTTTGATACATTAAACTGCCTACAAAATGACTGCTTTTGGTTGCATCCTACTTCTTGCTGAGTCACCAGATAGTCAGATTGTCTGAAGATTTTGCACCAAGAATGGGCACTAGGGATGCACTAACCTGGACCATCCCTTATCTGTCACCTTACACAATTTTATAGTACAAATGCAGGTGCATAGATGGTTACACTTTTTAGAAATGGTTATCATTAAGATACATCTGTGTCTTATTTTCTAAAACGATGATGGTAAATTTATTCTGTTACTGATTTGACAGTTGTTTTGCACTTCCATGAAGCTGGACAAAATCAAAGCAACAGAGGCGCCGATATCCTGACTTTTAGTCCCAAGTATGGGTCAAGCACCAAAAACACTGGATGCTACAATTCCCATAATGCAACTCAACAGCTTCTTTCATAAGTCCCCCAATGTCTGGTAAATGCCCACCTCTTTCAAACTCCAAGCTCCCAGTTTGTATGGCAGGTCTTCTGTAAAAACAACTTAAGCTCAAGTCCAGATAACCCTGATGACATCACTTGAGTTATTTTCTCAGACTTGGCAAAGCTCCTCCAGAGACATCAAACAACAGTTTAACAGGCTGAGTAGTACTCATTGTGATGGGTAAACTGATCTTGATGTGTAAAATGTAATCTTAACGCTACCTCCTTTTAATTAAGGAGATGCCAAACCCTCCTACCTTCAAACAGTAGCTGCTAGATAGCTTTCCTATATGGGATGTAGATTTCTTAATGCACTATTTCATGCATTACATTTTTAATTTATTGATGTTTTCCAGTTTTTAGTTCTTAGCTTCCTTATTTCTTTGGTCATAAATGGATGGAGACAGGCGTCTCCATCTTGCTAAAGGTTGGTGGACAGTGAGACAATGACAGGAATAAGTCAAGGACTTCAGTGTTCTATCCCTGACAAAGAATGATATGTTGAATTTTATAATATATTCAAGCGAATTGTCAATAAACCAAACCAAAAATAACCATAACAATTTTACTGTGTTTCGGATTGGACAGTTTTATCACGTGACTTACTCCCAGAAAAACAAGATCACAAAAAATATGCACAGTAACAACAATATTGGACTAATTCCCACATTTAAATATTATTGGTATCATAAAATAATGGTATGCTGGTAAATTGGTGCATCTCTAATGGACGATGGTTGTCCCAGTTTTTTCATGAACTTAGTATTGTACTACTGAGAAATGTGCCTTTGGTCTATTTTTAACAATTTTTTTCAACATCCCACCCTCCCCCTCCCTCTCTATGCCCATTACAGGAGCTCGTGGATGATCTGTATAATTTCAGAGATTGCTATTTTGAGACTCACAGTGTGGAGGAAGCTGGGAGGAAACAAAGCGATGTCGCGCAGGAGATCGAAAAGACTCTGAAGAAGCTGGAGGAGAAAGAAGGTGAGTGTTGTCTTTACACAGCAGCACTTCAGTTTTTAATTTGCAGAATATCATTCACACCCGCTGTAACTCTGTGTTTTACGATTTCCCATAGATCATTTTAAACACAAAGCAGAGTTTCTGCTGCAGAAGGGCAGGTGTCTGAACGTAGCTCCTGACTTCAGTGTCGTAGCAGAAGAGTGCCTTTCCCGTGCTGTGAAGCTGGAGCCTGGCTTGGTCGAGGGCTGGAACACATTAGGGGAGCAGTACTGGAAAAAAGGAGACCTGATCGGTGCCAAGAACTGCTTCACTGGAGCTTTGCAACAGGTACAGAAGGGACAGAAAGAGAGAGAGAGAGATGTTTTCAACGCCTTCTTTTCCATGGCTTTCCACATAAAAAGCCATAATTCAAGCACCACATTCCTAGATATGCGGTAACACACAAGGTATTGTTATAGTGTGCTTCCATTAGAAGGTTTGGCATGGAGCAAGTTTTCTTCAAATGTAAACAAATCAGAATGGTACTTTATAGAAGTTTTTGTTAAGTATTTGTTTTAAAAGGATTAAAAATGCAACATGTATGTTAACATTTATGGAAATTTATGTCAAGACAAACTGTCACAGTCTGGTTGCAGTGATGAGTTTTTTATTTAAAATTCCCAATTGTGAAATTAAATAACAAAACATCTGGGACTATACCTAATGAATTAACAGGTATTTTCTGAATTAATCACTAAAAACTCCTGTGGAATTTCTTTCCATCTCTCCATGCTAGGTTTCACTTACTAACTCATCTGTCTTGTGCTTTATCTTCCACCTCTGTAGAGCAAGAACAAAGTGTCTCTACGCAACCTGTCTATGGTGCTGAGACAGCTGCCAGCAGCGGACAGCGACACCCATGGCAAGCAGGTGCTGGAGAGTGTGGACATGGCGCGACAAGCTGTCCAGCTGGATGTCACAGACGGGACGTCCTGGTGTGAGTAGAGCGTCTGGGTACTTAGTAAGCATAGAATATGAAAGAGTGTTGTGGGGAAGTGCTCCTTTTTCTCTCTGTAATGAGGGAGCTGTTTGTTACACAGATCCAGAGTTAGAGTGAACAGTGATTTATGTGCTGTCTTAATATGGAAGTATATTGATGACAAAAGATTTGATCTTTGAGAGTGTACAGGCAAAGATTTGAAAGAGCAGAATTAGATTTGTGCGCGAGGGAGGACAGAATCGTGACTTGAGCATGCAAAAGGGGTTCTCGCGTTTGTAATGATCAAAGCTGCTCGCACTCACTTTTGGCAGTCTGAATCTCCTGAGTGCAAACTCAAACTGAGAGTGTCACCTGTTCAATTTGAACAGGAAATGAAGGGCCATCCTGTTACACCCTTCCTTCTACTTTCAAAATAAGAGCTGGAACAGTGGCATTTTTTAAACCACCAAATGGAGATAAAGAGCAGCATTTGGTGTCTGTATTATCTTAAAAATCAAAATGTGTGGACAATAAATGACTAAGATCACATTCAATTTGTTGGCAAATTATGTAGTTTTTAAGCCATTATGAGAGTAATTTTCAGAGTCAAATTAATTTAAAAGTAGTTACTAGCTATATATCATAGTGGCAATGTCAGCTTCATGTTAACTTCTACTTCTAGTGTGATTTTCTGAACCACATGAAGGGTTTTCCT
This sequence comes from Siniperca chuatsi, assembly GCF_020085105.1. NCBI lineage: Eukaryota > Metazoa > Chordata > Actinopteri > Centrarchiformes > Sinipercidae > Siniperca > Siniperca chuatsi. The sequence goes on from NC_058063.1 coordinate 14,936,750, forward strand.
ATTTCTTCTTACAAATCCGTGCCTGTAGCGCTCTCAAATGTTTACTTGCAGACTGAGTAGCACTCAGAATTTGTTTTGTGCTGTCTCAAATCTTTGGTCAAATTGTATTTTATGTTATTGTTTTTACAGATATCCTGGGAAATGCCTATGTGTCCCTGTTTTTCACCTGCGGACAGAATCCACAGTTGTCTCAACAAGCTCTAAGTGCCTATGCACAATCTGTGAGTGTGGAGCACTGAACGTTTGTTAAAATATATCAGCACTAATTTGCGCTATTGTACTAATATTTTACTTCTCTCCTCCCCATTTGTAGGAGAAAGTGGACAGAGCGGCCTCCTGTTACCCAGAGCTGCATTTCAACCGATCCACTCTGTTCCAGTATGAGGAGATGTTCGGATCTGCGCTTGGCGGCTACAGCCGAGCAGCAGCGCTGGACCCGGGCTGGGAGGAGCCTCCAGAGAGAGAGAAGCAGCTGCTGGAGTATCTGAAGAAAGTCACAGAACTCATACAGAACAAGGTAGGAGACGGTGTTGCTCATTCTCACACTCACTGCAATTATCTGTGTCATTTGTTGTGATATTATGCCAGTTTGTTAATCATTTACAAAGTATTACAACAATACTGGCACATCCTAATTAACATAACATGGAGTTTTATCAGATTTAATTTTAGTGTTTCATAATGGTAAGAGAAATGTAGAACAACACACTACAACTACTGCGTTCAGGTTCTGGAGAGAAATGCATGGAAATACACTATTTTATCCCACCAATTCAACAAGCTAAATATGTATAGTATAGCAGTGTCTTTAACATGTTGGAGAGAAAGCGGTGAATCATTTAGTCAGATTTGTGAATGTAGAATCAAGGGCTGCAGCTAAGGATTCTTTTCATTCATTAATTAGGAAGGTAATCTACATAATTTTATTGATTAATTCCCAGAGCCTAAGGTGACGTCTTCAAATGTCTTGTTTTGTCAGATCAGATATTTAGATTACTGTCATAGAAGAAAAAGAAAACTAGAAAATATTTACATTTGAGAAGCTGGAAACAGTGAATTCCCAGTTTGGCAACTATTTTGTGTACATTTCAATCAACAAAACCTCAGTTTAAAAATGACATATATTTACTGAAAATGTTAAAGATCCCCGCTTTGAACAATGAAACTAAATTATGGTTATAGAAATCCTGTTGTTGATTTAAGATTAGAAAGAAATAACAAGATTCAAATAATGGAGCAAATTGCAACAAGGTGAAGAGGAACTGTACAATTTAAATGAAAGAAGCTGGAAGAAATTATGTTATTAGGAAAAACAAATATATATGCCTGAACTTGTAAATATGTCCTGTATGTGTATTGTACTTTTGGCATCACCTCCTTTTGTGTTTTATTTTTTTTTTACCTCTAAGTCTGTATGTTTATCCTGTTTAGTCTTGTCTGTTTTTTAAAAATTGTAAAATATTTGTTTTATAAAATGTCATCTTTGAGCCTGTTTCTAGTTTCATCAAGCTGTCATTTAATTTTTCACCACAATGTGGCAGCAAAGCACAGCCAAATCTCTTGTTTTGTTTTGCTCCTGACGTTCAGTCTCTCCATCTCTTCAGGGGAAGGTGAAGGCGCGTCGGTTACGGACGATGCTCTCTAACCTCAACACGTCGGCCTTGGGTCCCTGCTCCTCCCCTCAGTTCCGTTCCCCAACTGGCCGTGTAGGCAGCCTGGAGCCTCGAACTCTTTCCTCCCTCACACACGGTCACAATGCCGGGGTGGCCGCCCTGGGCAAGGTGGTGTTCAGCCTGGCCTCTGAGGGTCGCATGGCCTTGTGAGTGCAGCTTATTTTATTATTAATAGTTCACTTATCCACATGCTGTTTGCTTCAGTCTTGGTATGACAGTGGAGAAAAGATTCTGAATATTTGGAGTGGTGTTGTAAAATCATGCCCTTATTTATTTATTTTTTTTCTCCAGTACATTTGGCATGGTGGATAGCGAGGAGACATGTATAGTGGTGATGGTATACAACACAGCAGACAGCTGGGGCGTCCTGATAGGAGACACCGTAGTCATTCCTGAACCTCAGGTCAAACGAAACAGTATAACACATAAAGATGAGGTCAGTGTTTCATGTGTGTAGTTCAAAATGTATGCAGTTATGTCTATCTAAATGGCCTGACTTTCACATTTCCTCTCTCCGGCAGTCGTTTGACTTCAGAAGTATACGAGTGGACTCTCCTCTGCTCCTCATTGTCAATGGCAAGAAACAAAACATCCAAAGTCAGATTGCTGCGTCTGTCAGCTACAAGCCCCAGAGCGAATGAGCTGAACAAGAAGTGAGAGGACCAATGTGTTTGTCTGGATTTTGAAGAAAAGTTTTGCAAAATTATGGAAGTGTGAAGTTTCCAAAGTTTGTGCCTGTTTTTTGTGTTGTTTTGTAAATAGAGTTCACCCTGTTACTTTGTCTTTAGAGAGACAGTTTGTTTATATTTATAAATGTTTCTTTTTTTGTATTCTGTTGTTCATGTAGTTCTTTAGCAAATGAATGAACCTGTGATGATGAGGATGTGATGTCAGAATTGTGACTTAAGTTTACCCTGAAAGAAATTATTTTTATTGTAAACATATTGTTTGCGTGTTGTCTTAAAACAGCAATTTTCAAAGTGGTCATGGGGTCACCATGGGTCCCCTCAAAAATGGGGGCGTCTCCTTATACTTCCAATCAACAACCAACCAACTGGTCCAGTTTAAAATCACAAATCAAACAGTGTGCATGACAGACCACCTACTGTTATTCATTCAGTAACATGTGTACTGTATCAGTAAAGAAAAATGTATGACTTGATTTTTTTTTTTTTTTTTTTCAACTAGAAAAGTCAATGTGTATAGCATTCTTTATTTTTGTGGCCCAAAACAAGCCATCCTGCTTAGGTTAACCCTTACCCCAACCCCCTGAACCTTTTATACTTTTCAGATATTAATCACATGTGAAAATACTGAAACGAACACAGTGGAGTCCGCCTGATTACATTAATTCCTTAAATCTGTTTTTGACAAGAAACAGGTGAAGCTTATACTATACTGTGCTATTTTCTTTTCGCTAAATCCGACACAATCTGCATTAACAGAGGAGACTGTAAGACGGTGCTATGTGTAAACAAATAGTTTATGTTGTATTTACACTTCAAGTACTTCATAACACAAATGTATGCTTAGGTAGAGACCAGGACTCAAAGCTGAACATTGGCATTTCAGTCCTAGTTTGAGTACAATATTTGTTATTATTGGTCAAAAACACATTTATACTTAAAAATTACAATAAATGCTACAAAAAATGCACTCAGGAAAACACTGCCAACTAAACTAATACTAAAACAACAGAACACTTTAACGTATATAAATAAATGTAGTTAAGTTAAATGTGCTACAGTCACTATGAAACCTGTTCCTGTCTCAGTGCTTCTTGACGAAGGTTCGGCCTCTCTCCCTGGCGGGGGAGCTGAACTGGAAGAAGCTCTTGGCTCCGTCAGCCTCCAGGCAGGAGAAGAATCTGCTGTCCCCATCGTAGCCCACGGAGAGGAACTGAGGGCTTCTCTGGGGAGTTGCCTGCCGAGCTACACCTGGGTGACACGCAGGGGGGTTGATGGATGTCTCAGTTGTTAAACTGAGGAAAATTCCCTTACATAGACAATCAGCTCATTACTCCTACTGTTCTGTCTTGATGACCACTTCTTGACAAAACACCTACAGCTGTGTCTCCCTTTGAGCCGTTTAACATTATTCTCACTGTGCTTCCTTCCTATTGTCATTAATCAGTGTGGGCACAACATGACAACTGATTTAATAAAAGCATTCAATTCTCAGGCAGAGACAGAGAAACACATTATTTATCTTTCTCATCTGTACTGAATGAAAATTATATTTTACTGCATATTAAAGGTTGATACTTTTTAAGGAGAAGCTGCTATTCTCCAACACAAGCTGCCCTGTGGATCTGCTGTCACCATCAGTGCATTAAGTAACATTTACTACAAAGTCCATTTTTTTTTCTGCCAAACATTGTTTTGGGCTGCAACTAAGGAATATTTTCATTATCGATTAATCTGTGGCCTAATTCATCTGTCGATTTGTCATTTAGTCCACAAAATGTCAGAAAATTGTGATTAGAATTATATTATGTAATTACAGCTTCCCAGAGCTGGTGACGTCCTCATATTGCTTGTTTTGTCCGACCAACAGTCCAAAATCCCAAAACATTTCTGCTTAATAAATTACTAAATAACTGATTATCAAAATTGTTGGCGAAAAGTTTTGACTAATCAGCACAAATGTTTGACATTTGAATAGGATATTATTTAATAAACAAGTATTTAATTATTAAATACTTGTTAATATAAAAATCTTTGTTAAAATGTTTAAAAGTTTTTCCACATTTTCAAAAACTAATAATTGGAAACAGGAAAAAATTATAAATATACTACATAATACATAAAATATACTATATAATGCTTACTACTCATGATTTTCCTTGTTTATAAAGAACAAGTTTCAAAAAGTTAGTGTATATGGGAGGACAGAATTTGTGTGCCTACGCTCACCTAAAATGTACTATTGTACAATTGTACTAATGTTCTGTTATTTAAAGAGTGTACCTTTAAACTTGTAAAGACATTCATCTAAGTTCAAATTGTTGATCTTACCAGTGTTGAAGTTGTGATGTCCTGGTTGTGGCAGCGTGTCTCTTTCCTCTACACCCACCACCATGTTGCGCAGCCTCAGAGAGTCGTACAGCCCCTGCAGTTTCTGGTACTGCCTGTTCCTCTCCATCAGCCGCTCGGACACCTCGCTGTACTTCCTTTTATACTCCTCCATCACCTGAAGGAAACACGGTTGTATACATGTCTACATATTCTTCTGATCTTATAAGTTTGTAACTTTCTGAATCGAGCCCTAACTAGAATCACAATACCTAAAAGTTAAGATTTCAAGATCAAGAGCACACATGAGGAAAGAATGAGGGAGAGATAATGACCATGGACTCGGTGCCCCCCCCCCACCCCTCCAAAGGCCCTTTGTACAATCTTATCTCGGGTGTAACACATTACAGTATGCCAACGGTATTTCTTAGCAGGTCAGTGGGCATGCTTAAGCTATTTTTACCCAAAGTGAACTAACCAAATCATTTTGGCACTTGATAACAGTCAAATGTGACGTTATGAATTGTGGTTTACTTTCTTCAGGGAGGTGATTTCCCCCCTCATGGAGTTGAGCTCCAGTTCTCTGCTCTGGTTCTGCTGGGTCAGCACCTTCTCCATCTGCTTCAGCTGTGCCTCAGCCCGTGACAGACTGTACTCTTGATACATACGCTCCTGATGGACCTATTTACAAAGAGACTGACAAGCTGGGTGTTTTATGGGAAAAGATAAGACAGTGACATTTCAAGACTTGCATAGCTACACTATGTTCATATACATACAGACAGAAAGATATTTGACCTGATAGCTCCAGAAGGCCAGAGCACGAGCACTGACGTCCAGAACTATGTCTGGTCGCAGACCTGCCAGCACCATGGCTTTGTACTCCTCAGAAGGTGACAGCTCCGTCCTCACAATGTCCATCTTCCCAGACAGCGCAGAGGAGCACGCCGGGCAGATGGCGGGGGAACGGCTGAACTCACCGGACCCGTGCTGATCGCAGAAAACATGTGAGCAAGCTGTGACCCAGGCGAAGCCGCTCAGCTTGGTCCGACACTTTGGGAAGTTACACAAGAGTGTGTCGTCGCAGAGAGACATGGTCATGACTGTGGAAAGTACAGTAACATTTCAGTAATGGAGATCAGTGCAATAGGCAAGTCATTAACTGAAGGTTCAATAAAGCAATCACATACATTTTGAGTTTGAAAAACCTTAACTGTATCAAGGTAAAGCAAATAAATAATCCATTTGGGACCAAGAGGCATCTCTTGGCAGGGCCAAGCCTGTGTGTGGGGTTATTATCTTGAACATCAACTTTTAGGAGGTTTCAAGGTCCTATGTGGTGAAATTTGAGGATGTGAAATCACCAGGTTTGGGGTAAAAATCTCTAATGTTTGTGTGTGTGAATATTGAATGATTTTTTTCTAATGGGTTAAGACATTATACTGGTCACTGTCATGACTGACATCATAGAGGCAATATTTCTGGCTACTGATCTTAGCAAAGAAAAAAAAAAGATTAAATACTGGGCTAACTCTGCCTTTCAGTCCTCTTTAATCCTAAAATTGAGAGCTAGAGCAAACATCCATTTAAATGCTATATTTGTCAAAAAACCTTCAGTTTTATTTTCTGTAGGTGTCCTGTTAACTAGTTTAGTTAGTAAACCCACATCAAATAATGATGCTCCATTGTTTTACTAATTATAAATTGTATGTTATTGGGAATTTGCTTTACTAACTCCTCTAACTAACTTATGAGAACAATTTCATATAACTTTCCACTCTGATTTAATTTTGACTTCTAATGTTAATTAATCTAACGTTATTTCAAATTATCACTGAGAAAAATACTATTTCAGATAAGGAAATACTACATACTCCAAATATCATAACTAGGTTGTATGAAGAAGTAACTTATATAAATTTAGGTTACATAGCTAGCTTAATGTTAACTTACATCAACTGCCGTTAACCTGAATGTTAGCAATAGCGTTAACAGGATAGCAGGTAAAGTGATGAGCTCTCAGTCCACTCAGGCTAAACTTTACCGCTTTCTGTTGAGTGGCTGCTTTTGAAAAAATAAACTACTTTGACTTTTAAAACTATACTTTCTGTTAAACTTACACGGACAACGCCTTTACGTTAATTTCGGGAGACACGCGACGTACCAGGCCGCAGCAGGTGACGTAATTGAATACTGTAATCTGATTGGCTGATTGCAACTAAAAATCTCAACGGTAAAATCTCAAAACATTTACTTCAGATATTTAAAAATGATCCTACAACATATCTAAAAAATAGGCCTTTCAATTTGAGACATGTTCAGGACAAAGAGAGAAAATAAAGGTTTTTTTGGAGCCATTCTGCTTAGGTTGAGAAGGCTACTTTTGGTGTAGCTAAATATTCTGATAATACTTAATAATAAAATAATACTTTTATATAATTAGGCCTACTTTTACTTAACTGAAATTTTGAATTCAGGACTTTGACTTAATTGAGTATTTTTATAATATGGTATTGCTACTTGGCTAATTAAAGAATCTTAGAACTTCTTCCACTACTGAATATAACACTTAAAATAAAGCAACCTGGACTTTGACTTTACATCACCATTTTCTATTTATTTTCCAGGTGATGCTAATGAGCATGGATGAAGTCAGACACTTTATTGAGCAGCCCAAACTGAAACCCTTTAGATAAACATGGCAGTTATTTCCCCCAAATCAAATAATGCCCTATTTTCTTACACAGCCTCTGAGTGGATATATGTATAACGTGAGACACCTACTTAAATATGGCCCCCCTCCTCCTCCCACTTTTTTTTCTTTCTCTCTTTTATCCATTTCTCCACGTGGTACAGGAGTAAAGGCGGGGGGTGAAAGAGGGGCATTGTGCTGTGCAGCAGTGGATCCGGGGGTTCATAGTGAGAGAGGGGAGATGCTCACTCAACTGTGTCCAGCACGCCATTGTCAAAGATTCCCATCTATTCTCTGCCTTTTAAATAGAGCTCCAGTGTAAGATGCTTTTTGGGGGTGGGAGGGGGGTATTAAGCGCTTGGTGATAACACACGAAATACATGCATGCATGTGGGAGGGCTGTGTGGCCCCAGTTGCACACAACAGCCACTCACTGCATGGCTGATGATAATTGGCCCTATGGAAATCAAAGGGTAGAAATATCGCCTGTTCACTCCTCATCCGGCACAATAACACCACTGGGAAGACGGATTTTTGACTCTTTCTGATGGAAACCACCTGCCAGTCAATTATTATGGATGTGATTTCATTATTTATCCACCTTGCTGGATATTAGAAAGTAGATACACCTGAGGGTCCCAAAACAGATTCATAAGTCACCTGTTAGACTTCTTTTAAACATGTTTTTGCATCTTAATTTGACCCATGAGGATTTTATTCTCTTCCAGGAATTATTAAAACATTTCCCATCTTTAGCAAAATGGCCAATTCCAACGCCTATTTATTGTTTTTGGGCATCCAACGGTTTTGACACCTAATTGTCATGTTTTATTGAAAGTTTATAGCTGCTGCCTGAGTGTGTAAAGAAAAATAAAGCTGGGGAGAAAGAGAAAGAGAGAACCGGGGAGGCTGTGTGTTACACGCCATTGAAATGCAAATATCATTGAAGAACAAGGAGTGGTTCTGTGTGTGTGAGTGTGTACCGCGTGTGTGTGTGTGTTTGTAGACTGTGTGTGTGTGTGTGTGTGTGTGTGTGTGTGCCCTGTATGTGCATGCAGCGGGGCAGCAGTGGGAGAGGAGGGGCGCAAATTGGACAAGTTTTTTGGGGGAGAGGAGACTTTAGAAAACAGCCACACGCACTCAGCAGCTTCATATGACACGGTGCAGACCTGCGGATTTCAGAACACCTATGTCCTGTCCTCTTTTTTGCGTTAAGAAGTGATCTTACACATTTTTAAAATTTCCTTTGTATCCAAGGGCTTGCGGGATTTGCGCGACTTTTGAACTTTAGATGCTTGGATGGTTTAAGGAGCGCTTCCAAGTGCGCAAAAACGTGCCTACTGCCATTCAACCGACTGATGCCCCCCTCTCTGTCTGACTCGCCGTGAATCATGTCACGCCGGAAGCAGAAGCGACCCCAGCATCTCGTTAACGCGGATCCAGGGGGCCCAAAGCTGCTATCTCACGGTGAGAAAACATCTTTACGAGTGTGCATGCGTTTTTTGTCTTGGATTTCTTGAAAGAGGGCAACCATCCTGCATCCTAATGGTGCTCACATTGCATGTGGAATTGACTTTCTGAGGCTGAAAATCTTCAAAGAACTTTACAAAAGCAAATGTTTGGGGTTAGACTTACATGAATTGTATATTTATTGTGTGGTTTCTCGTTGATTATGGTCGTTTTCACAAGTTTATTTATGCATGGCCACATTCCAACAAACGCACCTGACTTAGACATAAAAGTTTAAGATCTAAGTTTGTCAACTAAAGAAATCCCTCCTGCTTAGTCATTCATTGTAATGGGCCCCATTAAATGGAGACCTTAGGCACTTTGGTTGGGGCTAATAAACTTGTCCCTGTGAAGTGAATAGAGTAGGATTAACTAACATACATCTGTGGCCATTTTCATGTGCTGGTCGTCCTCTAGGAAACCAACAGGCTGCTCAGCGCTGGCTGCTGGAGGTCTTTGATTAGTATAAAGCACTCTCTTATTTGTTAACAATAAGGTGCATGGGTGGGGGGAAGGGAAGGCAGTGTTTTTGGTAAAGATTAATCTTCCACCCTTCTATTCTCTTCTTCTTTTGCTCTGCATCCATGCTTTTCTCTCCTATGCCCTCTTCCCCCATTTTCCACCTTCTCAATGCTTCCCTCCCCTTTCTTTCTCCCTCTTTCTCGCCCCCCAGCCCTATTGACTGTATACCCCTACATACATGGGGGGGCTCAGATGGTGGAGAAAAAAGATTCTGAAGGGATAGAGAGATTACTCTCGCACTTGTTGTGTTCTGTGTTGCAGTGGGTTATATCTTCAAGTGCACATATGTAAGACTCTCTGCAGGTAAACTTCCACAAATGAAAGTGGAAGTTTAGCCTAGGAGTTATTTTGTGTTTCCTGCAGGTTCAGGTTTGTTTAGGGAAGGAATTTCACAGAGGTACAGTCTTTCATTCCATCACTATATCTCTCCAGGAGGGAATAGTTAGTTTGTCTCTCCATTGTTGTTCCCTTCCCCCCCTTCTTTTTCTTTTACTCTTTCTCACTCTGTGCTCAAGATTCTGAAAGAATTTGACCCCTGAGCAGCAGAGGTCAGATTAGTTGACCAATCAGAGTGTCTGAACAGTGCCCAGAACCCTTAGCGTGACCTGACCCTTGACCTCCACTGTGACGTAAGGGGGGAAGGGTAAAGAGGGAGATGAAAGACGTAACTGCTGTAGGGAGGGGGTGGGTTAAGAGGGGTTATGGGTTGTCTTGGTGATGCCCATTGTCCTCTAAAATGTGTTGCCATAGCAGCAAGGTGGTCTGGAAGCTTTTTTGTGTGTGCAAGATGTTTGAGGAGTTTTGCTCCGGAGAGCACAGATTGAGACAAGACATTACAAAGACTCATATACTGTAGAGTTTCTTTCACTTGTTTATTTTTTTGTTTGCCATTTCTTTTGAAGTCAAAACAAGATCTTTTGGTATGCATGCAAATTTGCAAACAATAACTGTAAGCATTGAAATAAACACTCTGTAACTGAAACGTTTTAATTAATTTACATTCCTGGAAATCTGGACTGATAGTAGTGAGTAGTGAGTATTGCATAATAATGAAAAAAAACTCTTATTCTCCTTTTTTCTGTCAATCCTCAGATGACCACCTGGGCATGAAGTCACCATCCACATCTCTTGGCTCAGAAGTGACCTCATCAGGGTCATCCTCCTCGTCCCCCACCTCTCTCCAAGACTGCCAGCCGCCTCTGGCCCCTCGCCCATCCCCTGGTGGGCTCCACGCGCCCTCCTTACCCAGCGAGAGCTCACCTCCTCCCCACTGGCCCAGCCACATTGCCCCCTTCACAACCTCACTCCCCAATACCCACTCTTCCCTCTCCCCAGACTTTCCTCACCCCTCACTGTCATCCCAGACTCACTCACCTCCTCCCCTGGGTCAAACCTCAGGTTCCCACGGCCTGTCCCACCAAGGAAACTCTCACTCCACCATGACTTCCCCACCGATGGGAAGCTCAGCCACCACCACTACCTCCTCCTCCTCCTCCTCGTCTTCTCAGTGTGTGCCGCCTCACCGTGACAGCTCCAGTCCAGGTCATCAGCAGGCCTCCAGCTCTCCAGGGCAGCAGGGACAGATCCAGGTGCCACCTACCCTAGCAGTACTTCTAGAGGAGCTGAGGGTTTTACAGCAGAGGCAAATCCACCAGATGCAGATAACAGAGGAGATCTGTAGGCACGTTCTAAGGCTTGGAGGGGCTGTCTTTGGCCATGATAATAACACACAGGCCAGTGGTTCAGACAGCAACCAGAAGTCTACAGGAGCAGCATCTTCATCACCAACACACCCCTCCACTGCCACGCCAGTAACCACAGCCTCATCGCTTTTGACTGGCCTTCCATCTTCCCTCTTCCCCCAGCCATCCGTCTCCAAATCAGGTGCTTCACATGTCAATGGCAGCAGAGCTCCATCCTCCTCTACCTCTTCCTCATTATCTTCCTCATCTATTTCATCCACTATCAGCTCCTCTGTTGCCTCCCTACACCCTCTGTCCTTGTCATTGGGCCTACCACCGCGCTACCTCCATGAGAAATCATCCAACACCTCCTCTTTTGGTCATAGCAATGGTATCACTTTCCCAACTCCTCCCCTTTCTAACACCAGCCATTCCCAGGATCTCCAGCCCAGCTCCTCTCTGGGCTCTGCCTCCTCATCAGGGCGGCCTCAACATGCGTGCCGTTTTTGTGGGAAGGTGTTAAGCAGCGATTCATCACTCCAGATCCATCTGAGGTCACATACAGGTGAAAGGCCCTACCAGTGTCCAGTCTGCTTGAGCCGTTTTACAACCAGAGGGAACCTCAAAGCCCATTTCCTGCGACACAGAGAGCAGAACCCAGAACTGTCCCTCTCCCTGCTGCCTCCAGCACTGTCGGAGCAAATGCAGAGTGGCTCTGCTCCTGCTGCCATCCAGAGAAGGAGAAAACGGCGGGCTGATGATGAAGAGCCATTTAATGGAGTGAAAGGAAGCATTCCTGGGATGACAGAGAACATGGCTTTAGGATTCCTGTCTGGTGCATCTACTCGGCCCTCGCCTTCCTCTCTACCTCTGCCCCCCTCAGTGGACATGGCGTTGCTGTCCACAGCCCATTCACTGCTACAGCTGAACAGAGCCTCAGCTGCAGCTGCTGCCAGCGCATCTAGTACTGTACTGCCTTCTTCCTCTTCGCCATCGTCTTCCTCCTCCTCCATGAGCAGTCAGTTCAAAGGAGCAAAGCAGCAGCGATTTGACGAAAACACACCTCCTCACTCTACCCTCCATACAACTTCCCCATACTCCCAACTGGCCCACCTCCCCAAGATTCTCTTCCCTGGAGGTACCTCCCCTCACCACCTTGCACTTCTCCGGCCCCCAGGCCACCCATCCACCTCCCACCTCACTTCGCCTCATCAGCTACCCTTCCCCTTTCCACCTTTCCCCAAACCATCAACGTCCTCCCCCTCTTCATCCTCTCCCACCACCTCTACCCAGACCTCAGACACCTCCAAGTTGCAGCGCCTGGTACAGAAGCTTGAAAAGCAGCCACAGGGAGGTGCCTCTTCTTCTTCCACCTCCTCACAAACCCCTGCTGAAGCAAATGGGGACACACATGGCCATGACCTGACCACCACCTCCAGTGCCTATCGCAGGGAAATGTTAGCTGCTCTTGGTCTGAGCCCAAGTGCCAATGCTGCTGGACTAGTGACCAGCCAGGGAGTCTCAGGTTCTGGCACTACAACTACCATGACTACCCCTTCTCTGCCAACTGCCCAGGCTGCTAATCAGTGTGGAGTGTGTATGCGTGTCCTCAGCTGCCCCAGAGCTCTGCGTTTGCACCAGGCCACACATCTGGGAGAGCGCCCGTTCCCTTGTAAGCTTTGTGGTCGATCCTTTTCCACGAAGGGTAGCCTTAGGGCCCACCTGGCCACTCACCGTGCCAGACCGGCAAACTCCCGTGCCTTGAACTCCTGCCCATTGTGCCCACGCAAGTTCACCAATGCCTTGGTTCTTCAGCATCATATCCGCTTGCACCTAGGAGGGCAAATACCACCTGACGAAGATATGTGTCCTGAAGACGGTGAAGAAAGGCAGACTGCCATCTTCAATGATGGTGAGAATGACTCCATAGGCTCATCTAAAGCCCAACAACTCGTTCCTCTGGCCTTAACAACAAGCTCCAAGTCTTCAGTTGATGCTCTCAACTCAGGGTCCACTTCTAAGCAATCCACAGCTGCTAATGCCACTTCTGTGAAGACGGAGAAATCAGAGGGTTCAACACCCAGTGTTAGCCCACCCCTGACCCGTAATCCCCCTTCAGTGGGAGCCGAGGGCCCCCTGCGTCTGGGAGACAACGCCTTAGCTGATGGCAGCCCCATGAACTCTGAGGAGGAGACCAATGCTGACCTGGGCAGCACTAGCCCTTTCAAAGCACCCTTAGCCAGTTCTCATTCAGCTGTAGTGAACGGAGACACAGAGGCAGATGACACCCCTCTTTCCCTCTGTGTTTCAAAGCCTGTATTAGAAAATGATATGCTGCATAGAGGGGTAAATAATGATGGAACCTGCTCCACAGACAAACCCACCACGAGTCCTGATTCTAACCCAAAACCCCCAGCTGCAAATCCCTTACCTGCAATCACCCCATCTGCCAGCCCCAAAGCTATCCCTGAAGCAGAAGAGGCCTGTGGCAGTGTACCACAGGAGTCACAAGAGAGAGATGCTGCCCAAAGCAAAGGCAAGAGTGAGACCACCACACCCAGAGAGCCTTTGTCAGTGTTGGATCCAGAGCCGGAGAAGGACACTCCAATGGAGGAGGGTTATGGTGTGCCAGAAAAGCCATCAGAGGACCCAGAGCCCTCTGTCCCAGCCCCAGCACTGCACATCCAGCCTCCTCGCCCGGACAAACCCTATAGCTGCTCCCAGTGTGGAAAGGCTTACGCCAGCCGTAGCGGACTTAAGGTAAGGGTTAAAGATATTGTGGATTTACACTGTTCTTGTGTCAAAAGACAATGATTTTGATGTTGTAATATGAACATATTTATCTAATACATTTTTATGTCAAGACAAGATTTCATCCTTCTGGTGAGTAAATTACTATTGTGTTGTGTTACTCATTGACAGGGCCATATGAAAACTCACCCTGGAGCGTTGACCAATACCCCCTCCAAGGCTCAAACCAATGACAATGACACTGCGGAGGATCACAGTTCACATTCAGCCAATAAGAACCTGGGACAGCAGGAAGAAAAGCAGGGATTGGCTAAATCCCATGAGAAAGGTGACAGCACAGATCGTCTACCAATCAGTGTTGTTTCTAGCGTGATGGACGAGCCTATGGACACTACTGTGTAGAAGAGTTAGCATCGTTAAATGGCTGCAGTCAGTCTTTAAAGGGTCCTGACAAGGGAATGTATTTTTTTTTAATAGAATGAGATTTGTTTAGAGTTTCTTGATTCTAATTCATGTTTACCTTTTGTATTAGGCAGATAGATCTAGTTTGTATTGTAGCAACATTACAAGAAATTTGTGAATGTAGTATTTTAGCCATGTATTTTTGTATTTCAAAGACCACAGTGAGGCCTTATCTTACACACTTCATAGCATTGTCATAATGAGAATTAATTGTTTGCGCTTTTTTGCTGACACCTATTTCAGCACATACTGTATAAGCTGATTTGAATAAGAGGACGGTCCAGAATTTTACAAGATGAACTCCATACCAAAACCGGCCAAATGATTAATGGCCAATGTTTGTAAATATAAGCTGCGGTTACATTTTATGCCTTTTTATTGTTACTTTCTTCTTTCTTTTTTTAATGCCATGCTGCTGAAAGCATGTTTCTGATGTGCTGAGTTGCACTGAGTTGCACTGTGTCCTGTGCTGCCGAAACATCAACTTAAATAAACATGTTAGAAATGATGATAACCATGATGTTGATAATAATAATGATGGCAATGATTGTGTTAGGTTGTCAGTACTTTTGTGAACAGTCCTTTTAGCTGTAAACTTTGCTAGCAGCAAATTACCTTATTCACATTGATGATTGTAAATGGTCTTTCTTGTTGTTGACGCTATCTGCAGGTTCAAATCGACAACAAGGATGAGCCCTTATAACTCCCCCTCCTTTATCTTTGCTTTCCCCCCCTCTTCCCCCCGCTCTCCTCTCTCAAAGCACTTGAGAGTTTTCTGCTCCTGCAGAAATTGTCTACACTCACTGCATTCCTGCTTAGCCCAGTTTAGTATTTGTATGCTTTGCTTTACCCTTTGTAAACCCTTTTTTGTAGCAATGACAAAATATGTTCCCATGCTTCCCATGTGATGTATAAAAGATAAATAAAACAATGGTGATGTGAAGAGGAGACCTGTTTGTTGCTCGTCTGTGGTTTTTTGGGGCTAGGGGGGTTTTGTTTTTTTTGTCTGGGTTCAGTTTAAGCCTGCATCTCTGTGAATTCATTTATCTGTTTAAGTATTCTGTTTGCATAAATCTTATTCATGTGTGCGCCTGCATGTACACTGTTGGTCAGTTTTCGCTTGTTTGTTCCAGCTCTCTATGTGTCTGGATCAGGGGTCCTTTGTCTGGGGCGCTGGGCTAGCTGTCTCCTAATTCTGCCTTTTTTGCCCTCAATGTCTTTTAATATGTTTCAGTTCCCCAGTACTGTGTGTGTGTGTGTGTGTGTGTGTGTGTGTGTGTGTGTGTGTGTGTGTGTGTGTGTGTGTATGTGTGAAAAGGATAATCAGAGCCTGTATGAGTGTGATTGAGGGTGCAGCTGTAGCTGCCCCCCACCACCACCACCACCACCACCACCTTTCCCTCCCCACTCTGTGTCATACGCTCTTTCATACGCACTCTTTCATTTTCTCTTTCATTTCTCTCCCTCACTCTTTCTGCTCACCCTGTCACCCCTGTACTCCCCATGTAATGAGCTGACACACAGGAAGCTCTAATCCTCACACAATGCCACCCCTCTTCCCCCCAGAGTGACTGGGAGCGGGACAGGGGGCAACAGGGACCAACCTGGCCCAGCTGTCCCCAAAATGGCCGCCTTTAATCCCTCCAGTTTGTAGCCTACTGGGGCTCCAGAAACCATGACAACTGGTAACCAAGGAAAAGAATGCTTAGGGCAGGGAGCGGGACAAAAGGAGTGAAAGGAGGCATGTGTGAGAAGTTTGTCCACATGCGTTCGTGGGCGACAAGGGACGTGTCTCAATCAAAAAAAAGAGAGGAAGAAAAAAGAAAAGTCATTTTTATAGTTTTCAGTTTAAGAAAGACACAAGGAGGTGGAGGTGAATACAAAAGTCCACAGGTGTGATGTGCTGATTGCAGGCTTCGATCACATGTAACACATTTATCACTCATCAGTAAGCATTAATTAACTCTCTGTAGACATCAATCATCTTCAGTAGAGAGAACAAAGGTTTTTTGAGGTGTTAAAGGTCAGGTAATATGCATATTTATCCTACTATTAAAGAAGAATCAACAACTATTTGGAAGACAAAGAAGTTGTTTATCTCACTTTGGCCATTATTTCAGTAATTACAGCTGCCATTCAACTGGAATGTGACTACATCACTAGACCAGTTATAGACAAAGAAGTTTTGTGTTAATTGTTTTTCCCCCCATGATTTGCTTAATAGAGAATTTTTGTATTTGTTTATAAAGCAAAATCAGCAAAACATAGAAATGGCTGTTAAATAAACTTTTAGCAAACCCTAAAGGGTAACACTTAATTTAAGTTCCTATTTAGCATTTATAAGCAGCATATAAACGGTCTAATAAATAATAAATGGTCTATAACACATTATAAGGTAGCCTAGTTGTAAGCCAATAAAGATGTTTATTAATGTATTTGTCAACAACACCCATAAATGCAGGTTGGTGTATAAACTGATAATAAATGACAATACAGTAAAACATATTTGTAACTATATAAAACATGTCTTCATAGGAGAAATTATAATTGTTGACAAATACTGTATATTAATAAATACTTAAACATCCTTATAGCTGGGTACAACTACATTATTAAATGTTTGTATACTGCTTATAAATGGTAAATAGGGGGACTTAAAGTAAAGTGTTACTGATATTTGACATGTTGTTTCAGGAGAGCTTTTAAAACGTTTTTTGTTTTGTTTTGTTAATGAGTCACAACATTGTCTTTAGCCTATTATCAGGACAAGAGAGAGATGGCTTTTGTGGACAAAATACTATAGGTATTCTTTTACACTCTGTACAAGTGTTGGTCAAACTTTCAGTAATTTACACATCACTTTATGGAAACTGAGAGTAGATAATATTTCCTTCATATACTTCATAAACTCTCCTGTTGTGAATTTGAAAAGGACACACAAATATCTCAGCAAAGAGTAACATTCCTCTGAGGGACTTTAAAGTTCTACTTTTTAATAAAGTTTTTTTTTTTGTTCGTTTTAATTAGTGTATCTGTGTGTGATGACTGCTTTGTGTGACTTGTTGTGATGTCTATGTAGCCTATAACTTGTTCTCAGGTCTATCTTGTAAAAGAGAGCTGGATCTCAATGACATATCAACTAGACTAAACTACATGTTGAATCCAATTTAAACACGTTGTAGGAATATTACATGACCCTGGGAGATTATAAAAGGCCTGCTGAAGTCAGAATAAACTCCACACACTGTGATTCTACGTCCTTCAGTATTTTATAAATCCACAAGAGGGAGCTATGATCCATCAAACGAGTACGATCACCAGACAGCGCATACTCAATATTTTGTCCGAATTATTTTACACTGGCATGATTATTACATCATTATTATGGTTAATCTTTCACAGAAATAGTAAACATCAGCTGATCCCCCCTGTTTGTTTTTATTCAATTTTGTTTAATTTATACTATTAGTAGTATTACAATTTGGTAACTTTAGAAATGTTTTCCTGTTATGTAAAGACAGATTCAACTTTTGCAAGCAAATCCCTTGCATTTTATCTTTCCACAGAAGGATTTTAGAGAGATTTATGAATGTAGACAAATCTCACATCAGTGGAGGCTCACACATCCACTACTCATACATTTTTAGACCTTATTAAGAATCACTGCATTGATTTACAGTGTGCCGTTGGCACTGTAACGTTTATCAAAGGACTACCGGTAATAGGCCTAGTTCAGTGCCGATGATGATAACACCTGTTTGATGTGCGCGATAATTTAATTAAAACACCAACATTTCACAGCTCAACTCACTCAGGAGACACAATGCGAGGCAGTTGAGCACCCCCTTCCTTCCTCATTCGTTTCCTTGGTAGTAAAGCGTTAGAAACAGAAGTATATAAAGCCACAAGTTCATCAGCTGAGGAGCGCAGAGGGGAACGAGCAAAGTCAAAACAAGAAGAAACAGCAGCGGAAAGACAGAGGAGGAAGGCTTGTTATTGGCTGGAATAGAGAGAGAGAACAATGAGAGCTGGTGAAAAAATGTGAACCAAATCTGAAATTACACATTTATTTGTGGACACTTTCGACACCGGGAGGATCTGAAACGCGTTTAGAGAAGGTGAGTGCACAACAGCTGCTTCTACTTTACTGTATCTATTCAACAAGGATTTTCCTGATCATTCATGTAGGTGAACCACTTTACAAGATTAGATTAGCCTTTATTGTCTGCCTTAGGAGAAATGTGTACTGGGCATTAGAGAGAACACAGTTGATGTAGCAGCACACATGTACAGTCAAACTACACTTAATATGCAGAATCACACACAGACCTATAAACACCAGAACATGCACACCAAGATATCGCAGGGAAGCCCTCCAAGATAGGTACAATCAAGTTTACAACACAGGCAGATTAATTATTTATTAACTTGTAATGTCATTCCAAGTGCGCCTTGTTGTCTTTTAGCTCTGTATGTAAAACTGCATCCTTGAAATCAAATCAAGCCAGTGCTCTCTGAAACTAGCAATGTGACTGTAAGAGGCTTTTTCAGGGCTTTTAGATTTAGTCTCATTATCATTTCAAAAGGAACAAGTAACAAATAAAAAAAAAACGTGTTTTATAGGTAGTGTTACAAGTTACACAGGAGCCAGACATCCTGCAACCAGGTGATTCCTCCCCTGTCATCTTTCTGATATAATTTAAACTCCCATAAAAGAAACTGAATCCTCATGATAATAAAAATGTTAGTCTCAGAGGTAAATGCTCTATGAATCCCTAAAAAAAAGGAGCTGAATCATTTCACTATATACTTGAGTTGAGAGAATTTTCTTGATCCAGGATGTAACCTTGAGTAACACATGAAGGACTACTTATCAGCAGCTTCTGGACCTTGCACTCTCTTTTCTGTAGGAGCCTCGCCTCTCAGTGTCTGTGGCACGCGTTTGATCACATGCAGGGGCTCTAAATCTACTGTCCTTCTCCTTTGCAGTCACTCCTTCAGGAACTCACGTGCTGCTGCTAGTGCTTCCTCAAGGTATCTGAACTTTTCACTCACTTCTCCTTACAAGCTTCACACCGTCATATTTGTCTCTGATCTTCGTTCTACAGTAATCTACATCTATAGTAAAGTATGTCCTTGTGCATGTTGATATCAGGTTATCTCACTTACTTTGATGATCTTTTGGCTGCCTGACTCTCTTCTATATCTCTCCCACTGAATTACTTATTTAGTGTCTTCTGTTTGCTATCTTGGGATCATTTTTGACATAATTGTTCTTTCTGTCTAAATCTTTGGCTCTGCTTATCAAGAAATGCTTCAAGACATTTTTGGTGATTTGAAGGTGAAAAGTCAAAAAAAGAGTTAAAACTTGGATATGTTTGGTTGAAAAGTGGCAGTTTTTAGTTTTACAAAACAGAAGGTAGGAAAACTTACAGCTAGTCTTTGAAATCACAGTGAAACAAATGTTACATTTAAATTTTCACTTTTCAACACAAAATATTCTGGGTGCTTAGATGTCTTTTCACCCTTAAATCACCCCAAAAATATGTGTTTTTGAAATGAAAACACATTTCAACTCAGCAGATTGCTAATTTTTCTTGAAAATCTTAATGTAATATTGCTGCAATCCTTGCCTTGACACAGAGCGTCCTTTCACATTAAAAACCCCATTAACATTTAATTTAATTTAAGGCAGTTAATTTGTAAGTTTGTGTGTGTTTGTACATTACATTGTGGCAAGCTGGAGCCCATTAACGCAGAGTGACATTAACGAATTGAAGGCAGTCATGCAGAAAGGTGAATGAACATGCCGGCTAGCATGTGTCTGTCTCATCATCAAACTCCATACACGCTGAGAATAATGAACTTTGGAAAACATGTGACCGGCCACTGTGCTGGCTCTCTCACTCTCAAACTCTGCGTGTGTGCATGTGGGTGGATTGGTGAGCAGTCAAAATGTGCGTGTGTGTGTGTCTCAGTCAGTAATTCTTCCTTAGCTAAACGTATGGTTACTAATGAAGAGCCGGTGTTTTCAGGCATGTGGCATGTTTGCTCCTCTCCCTCTCTCTGTCAATACACTCAACCTTAAAAGGCCATTTGCTGTGCAGCCTAATGGCTCTCAAATCCAACAGTGTGTACACTAGTGTGGTATTATGTGATTTTTTGCATGTTTGTTCCCACATTAACGCCTGTGGCACGTAAATATGTTTTTGTTTGACTAGATTTCGACAGGATTGAAACAACACAAGTATTTGCTGTATGTATGCTATGACAAATCAGTCTCCATGGTAACAGCATCACTGATATGACCTTGTGCATTGCCTCTACAGATGGCAGGAGATGATCACAGATAACTGGGGGAACAAGTTGAAGTCTACAGTCTCACATCAAGGCGAAAACTCCCCATTTGTGACTGAAATTTTGTTCAGAAAATAGTTTGTCACTTTCCTAATTAATAAATAAACCACCAAAACACGAACAATGGCTTCCTACAGCCCCACCCCACCACAGGAGGCGCCCAATGGCAGCCCCCCATCTGTGAAGTCTGAAGGCTTGGAGGAGTCCATGAAACTGAAGAAAGAGATCTCCCTCCTGAATGGGGTCTGCCTGATCGTGGGGAACATGATTGGGTCGGGGATCTTCGTCTCACCCAAGGGTGTCCTCATCCACAGCGCCTCCTACGGCCTCTCACTGGTCGTGTGGACCATCGGAGGGATCTTCTCTGTGTTCGGGGCCCTGTGCTACGCCGAGCTGGGGACCACCATCACCAAGTCGGGGGCCTCCTATGCCTACATCCTGGAGGCCTTCGGGGGTTTCCTGGCCTTTATTCGCCTGTGGACATCGCTGCTGATCATCGAGCCAACCGGCCAGGCCGTCATAGCCATCACGTTCTCCAACTACATGATGCAGCCCATCTTCCCCACATGTATAGCTCCATACCTGGCCAACAGGCTGCTGGCTGCTGCTTGTATATGTAAGTACACATCTGGAGTGTGTGTCAATGTGTATGTGTGTATGACATTGAGAGAATGAGTAAGAAAAAAACAGAAAGATGAGTCAGTGTATAAGCGAGTAAGTGATATAAAGAGACAATGATGATGTCTGTCACAGTTAGTTTGACATCTCAGGGCTCAACAGTAACTTTTAAAGGCCTCAGCTTTTGGTTGCCGAAATTGAAAATATGGTTGCCATTTTTAGTAACCTTATATTTTGTGTAATTAAGATATTATACAGTTATATGTCAGCTTAATAATAAAAAAAGTGACATAAAATAATGTTTAAAAGCTTTATTACAGTAACCGAACAAAATTCTTTATTGTTTGTGTTTTATCTAATACTTTACAGAATTTGAATCTTAAGTGTTATCAGTTAACATGTCCACCCTCAATACCTGGTATACAAATACCAGCATTCGTTTGTGATGTTGACAGACTTTTCACCCCATGGTCAAACAACTCAGTTTGCTTTGTCATTGTCTCTAAAACAGATGCATGTGCGCATGCGAGTAAATGCACCAACGCACATGCAGCGTTGTCTGGTTCCGGTTCCAACTGTAACAGCAATATTTAAATCTCATATTTAAGACTCATCTGATTGCTGTCCCAATTTTTTATATGTTAAAAAGTAGTTGCCACAGATGGCAACCAAAGGCTAAAAATTGGTTGTCAATTTCTCAAAATGGTTGCCAATGGCAACCTGGAAACCGTTACTGTCGAGCCCTGCATCCAAAAGAGAACACATGAGCTTTATAGACTAGAGAAGTGAAAAAGGGTGACACGACAGCTGTGGTCAGCAGGTCTGCATGAGAAAGACTCAGTGACATCAGATGAAAGAGGAACTGAACGACCCCTAAAACCTGTGCACCAGTTTGGAAGAGTAATGGGGAAAAAACAGTTTACTCAATCTCAGAGTACTGATTTAGAAATCCTTGCACATGAGGACTTGAGTCACAACTTTATTTTGCTGTGGGAACAGCAAGAAACTATTCATAAATGTAGAGGTAAACTTTGTATATGGATGCGGCCCAGATTGCTGAGGTAACTAGAACACAATGGCACTGAGAAAGAGCAAAGCTGACAAACTGAATTAATCAAACTAATAAGATCGCTTTAAGACATTCACAAAAATTGCTCACCGAGGTAACCAAGCACAACTTTAGAGGCACAGAAATACCAACACTAAGGCAACCAGACAAGGAGACAAGAAGCCAAAGACAGCCAGAGAGCTTGCTAAGGTAATATTTCACAGACAAGCCCTGAAATTCAAGATAAATAATATGCATATTGTGCTCGTTTATAAATATTAAGTTAATATTACTCATTCATCCATCCACCCACCTGAAAGGCATGCATGCATGAACACACACTTGTGCCGCAATGCACCGATAAGCAGTGCTCAAAGGAGGGTGCTGATTGATAGCTGTGAGGTAAAGTCCTTACTGCAGTGAGACTCTGACCTGAGAGGCTAACAGGTTACTGACAGCTCAGCACAGGAGTAGAGCTTAAAACCAAACTAAACACGCTTCCTGTCAGTGAAAACTTTTACTCTCTGGGAGACTGAGACTGGGAAACTGTGCCTCTCCTGCTTGGAAATGTATAAGACCTGATTTTGTGGTCCCTCTGCACCCCAATTTTATTCTATTTTAGTTGAGATTTGAATAAACTTACTTAAACTATTATTGTTAAAAGTGAATTTTTACACCCTATTTTTTCTTAGCTCTAGGCAAAACTTCTTACATCCTATTTTTCTTAGCTCTAGGCAAAACTTCTCATGAAAATGTACGTCAGATTTAGTAGAAGTCCAATTTTACGGAAGGCCGTTTGTGCCAGGAAAAAAAAAATAGCTGAAAAGTTACGCATGATGATGAAAAATAAAATACTCATGGTAAGACAAAATTACCACTGCTACTAGACACTAAGTCAAAATTCTGAAAAAAACAAATTTTTAATTTAACTTTTTCATAGTTTAGTATCTCATAATTATGACTCAGTAAGTAAAAATGTTGGCTTAATATCTCACATTTTTAAATGGTAAGTAAAAATCTTGACTTAGTATCCAATAATTATAAACTTAGTACTCATTTTTTTTCAATCCCAACTTGTGATGCATTTTTTTTCTTTTCTCCATGTAACGTAGGTACTGCAAAGGACCATAATATGTCCAATGATCTCAAACGTATCAGAAAAGCAGATTTACTACTTGAAAATCTCACATGAATGACATTTGTAGTTGAGCTATGAAGTGGGAAAGTCAGTGAACGTTTGGCTTCCCGAGTTTCTGAGTCGTGTGACAGAAATAAAACCTTTAACTTTTACAAAAAGTATTTGTAAAATTTGTATCCATCACTAGTAAGAAAACACTTCCTCATTCACTCACTCAATAACACGTAAATTAACGCTTCTTAGCAGTCGACATCCAGAGTCCTGGATGTCAGCGCTTCCCACCTGCACATGAGTTCACAGTTGGTGGACTACTGAATGAGTTTTTGAAGATCTCCATTTCACTTCACATCTGGACCATATTTGACCTCCACTACCAGTCAGCTGGCCTCCTAAACCCGATCTCACACCTCCCACATTTCTAACCTTTCACTGTCAACACACCATGCCTCTACTTCTGTGTGGCAAAGTCTACCTCTCCATCACTCATTGCTGGTCGCTTGCGTCCGGGGCGTTGCGTCTTGTTGTGATTGACCAGGCCTCCTGTTGGGAACGGACTTCTTATGATCCTCTACCTGTCAGTGTGCTGGAAGATGATAGTGTTATGATTCGTCCCCTCGCTGTGGCTGAAGGCTCTTTGGTGGTCAACGTGGAGGAGAGGGCAGTGATGTAATCCTGTTTTGGACTCTTCTTTAAATGCCTTAAGTTATGTGGAGGTCAGTGTGGAGAGATAAGTGTAGTCTGTGAGTGGGAGCGGTTTGATGTACTGAACTGGATGCTATTGTAGAAAGAATATGTCCACTCAGCTAGTTTGCAGGTAAGTTTGTTTTGTTAGTTCTTACAAGACTTGTAGGGTCAAGAAGAAGATTTACACTACAAGAAATGCTGTTTTTTGACAGAAATTAGCAAAATTAATAATTATTACAGGAAGCGTAACTTATGTGAAACTCGCTGCTGCTCCTTAACAGTTGGATTGTTCAAAATGAGCTGACATCCTGTGCCTTACTATCTCCATGTTTATGAACTCAGAGGGAGTATGTGCTGATAAAGTGGCCAGAGAGAGAGATAGGTCACGGTGAGAAGCACATTTTCCAAGAACATCAATGCTCAAAGTGAAGGAGCAGTTGAGACTTTTCTTATCAGTCATTTCAGCTGTGGGTCACAAATCACCAATGTCGAGCAGAAATACACAAGGTCGTCGGCTCAGTGGTGGTTTCACAACACTCCTTTATAGCTTGTTATAATTTGTCTGACTTCTACGGCTGTACCTGTGTGCACTTGTGTGTGTGAGTAAGAGAGAGAGAGAGGTTGTATGTGCTGCACTCAGCTGTTTCCTCGTCTGAAAAACAACAGGCCAGTCTGCTTGACTCAGCAGCTGCGTTTCCTTAAATCAGCCATACCCTCACGTGGAAACACACTGGCACACACATTTACAGAACAAATGTTACCCACTGAGACTGTTAAAGGATATGTTTCTGTGTGTGTGTGTGTGTGTAATATATGCATATTTATGTGTGTGCTTTGGTTGCTTCCCTTTAGGTTTGCTGACCTTTGTGAACTGTGCCTATGTAAAGTGGGGCACCAGGGTCCAGGACTTCTCCACTTATGCCAAAGTCATCGCTCTCATCGCTGTCATCATCACTGGCCTGGTGAAGATCGGACAAGGTGCCAAAGTCATCGCCAACTCTTCTTTTTCATCTTAAACCTTCCTAGATATCTTAAAACTTTACCAGTGCGAATGCTTAGATTCTAAAAATAACAAGACTTTTATACCTGACATCTGCTGTTGGCTATTTCAAATATTTTTAAATGATGAGCTTAAGGTGATAATTGCTGCTTAAAATTACTGTATGGAGATTAGGAAATTGATTCTTCAGGTAATTTCATAATAATTAAATGATTTTATTGGTGTTTTCCAGGTCACACACAGAACTTTGAGGACCTGTTTGATGGCTCATCTCAGGATCCAGGACACATTGCTCTGGCTCTGTACTCAGCTCTGTTCTCCTACTCGGGATGGGACACCCTCAACTTTGTCACAGAGGAGATCAAGAACCCAGAGAGGTGAGGAGATAAAGTTGATATTGTTCACATATGAACAATATTCAAATACAAGTACCTTCAATTTGCACGTAAGTACAGTACTTGAGTAAATGTACTTAGTTACCACTGATGAGTACACATGTGATTGGATCACAAGCCTCTCCCAGAGTTCCCAGGCAGATTCATGTAACACCCACACCTGATCACAATGCCCACCCTCCCCTCACCCACACAGTCGAACTGCTCTTGACCCAGAGACTCCTGAGGAAGCCTGAATGTCAGATGCTTCAAGTTTAAGACTCTTATCTCTTTTGCCTCCCTCTGCTGTTTGTTTGTGTGAACTACAGGAATCTGCCACTGGCCATCGCTATTTCCATGCCCATAGTAACAGTGATCTACATTCTGACCAACGTGGCTTACTACGCCATCCTCCCCATCAATGCAATCTTAGACAGTGAAGCTGTAGCTGTGGTAAGTGCATATAATCCTCAATAAATCATCTTACTTTGACTCTATATTCATCGAGTGCAGCTTTACACCATTTAATCTTCTCTTTCCAGACATTTGCAGACCAGGTATTTGGTGTAATGAACTGGACGATTCCCCTCGCTGTGGCTCTTTCCTGCTTCGGAGGACTCAACGCCTCAATCCTGGCCTCCTCCAGGTGAGTGATGAATGTTTTTTGCCGTCACTTCATCCCTGTTATCAGCGCCCCACTCATTGTCACATCAACATCACTCATCAGTGCTCTCTTGCATATTTTTGTGTCTCTGAAGGCTGTTCTTCGTGGGCTCCAGAGAGGGCCACCTGCCCGACTACTTGTGCATGATCCATGTCCACCGCTACACTCCCATCCCTGCACTGCTCTTCAACGTCAGTCAGCCCTCCCCATCTTTTACTTCCTGTTGTCTAATAGTTTATATTTAGTTGCCATGGAGTCTGTTTTTTTTATTCCACTGTTACATCTGTAGGAAAGCCCTCCCCACATTTTGCAGTCTGACTTACACGATGTCTCTTATATGTCTCTGCAGGGCATGATGGCTCTGATATACCTGTGCGTAGAAGACGTCTTCAGGCTGATCAACTACTACAGCTTCAGCTACTGGTTCTTTGTGGGTCTGTCCATTTTTGGGCAACTGTATCTGCGCTGGAAGCAGCCAGACAGAAAGAGACCACTAAAGGTAACTTAGCTGAGCCTTTTACTGCAGTCGCTGCAGCAGATTGTGAACTTGGAGTTACAACAATGCTCAAAAGTACGAAAAGAGTACTCCACCAATTTAGCATTGCACTCCTATAACAATGTCGGACTCACCATGGACAACAAAAAAAAAAGAAGGATAAAAATCAATGCAGCAGAACCAGAGATATCATCTTTTTCAATCCACCCATTCTTCTTCTTTGTCAAAACCTGGCACCTAAATTACCCACAATGCAACCAGACCACTGACAGTTCGGTTTCCCTTAGCATCAGAGCAGCTGAGTCTGTGCCACATTTAAAAAAGCCACCTGTATGCTTGCCTTTTTTAAACTCCAATGGTTTTATGTAGTTTTTATTTTATCTGTTTGACTATTCGCTTAAATTGTAGTTTGCCTACTTACATACAAAATTTTCTTTCATACATATTTGACATCTCTCTTTTTCTCTGTTCCTCCCTCAGCTCAGTCTCTTCTACCCCATCGTTTTCTGTCTCCTCACCATTTTTCTGGTGGTGGTGCCGCTCTACAGTGACACCATCAACTCCCTGATCGGCATCGGCATCGCCCTGTCAGGAGTGCCCGTTTACTTCCTCTGCTGCTACACTCCAGCCAATAAGAGGCCACTGCAGCTACAGAGCCTCATTGGTAAGAGAGCCTCAGGGTTGTCTTGTTGTTTTCATATATTAAACCATCTTTGTCGATTTTTAAGGCAGTGGTCTCAAACTCAAATTACCCATGGGTCCCTGGGCATGTTCACTCCTAGGTGGGCTGCTTTAACACATTTAAACATTAACGTGTTGTTTAGTAGTGTAATGATATCACAGCTACAGAGTACCTAGCTTGGACCCAACATTGAGCTGTTGGTTTTTACTGATGTCAACTTAAATTCAGTTTTGATGCCAATGTTTACAGCTGGATTCTGACTAATAATAGATCAACAGGTTGCCCTAACTTTTCTCCTGTCTCCACCTGTTTCAGCTAAATCTGCCATGCTGATTCAGAAGGTGTGCTACTCCGTTCTGACTGAAATGGATGACAAGGCAGAGTAAATGTTTGGTTTTAACACCCTGCCGGAGCCAACCACACACACAGACGTAGAGGCTCATCCTGGACAGTCGCTGCCGCCACAAGGAATCGATGGATGGACATTTAGGTTTGAGCTGTACCCAGCTCTCTGACCTGTCAATCATCACCCGGTGATAACGTTAATGAATGCGTGAATGATGGTGCCCGGGTGCTTGTTGGCAAGATTTCACTCTTGCTGACTGAGAGAACACTTTAACTCACCTGTTTCTATTTCAGTTGATATTACTATTATTAATTGATATGTCAAGAAAAGTATTTTGTGTGAAATTACATACCTTTTTGATTTTACTGGAAGGTGGCAAATTATTATGGTTAACTTGTCAAAGTGGACAGGAGAACATCTTTGAAACTAAAAGCACTGCTGACCATACCCACAGCCTTGGTATTATTATTATTAGTGTTATGATTTGCACAAAGAAAATCAAGCAGTAACAGATACTAGAATGTGTTTCCACCTTCACTAATGTGGATAAAGTTCATGAAAAGTTTTATACTATCAGCTGAGGTCTAGTAAAGGGCTATTTTTACAGAAATTAACTAATTTTTTTTGCAGTGTCAGAAAACACGGCTGTTAAATGTAAGAGTTTGACAGTTGAGTTGAGCTACAAATACGTATTTATAATAAAATGACTTGTTGACAACAGAAACTGAATAATTTCTTTCATTCTATTTCAGGGATGTTTCTGGGGAAGTGGATTAATGTGTTGTGTTTTCAAAAACACACCAAAGTGGTTGTTTTGAGGCAGATTTTAAATTTTAATTAGAATAATACATAATGGCAACCCTTGTCTTCTCCATCCATAAATATGTACATAAATCATTATACTGTCAAGCTATCAACCAGTCTGATTATCCAATAGTGTCCTTCCATGGCCTCACCTTGCCACTAGCTGGCTTGGCTTTAGCTGATGCTGCAGCCATAGGTGGGTTCTGCTGGAGGGGATTGTGGGTAAAAGTCTGCCTCAGTGGACCTGCAAAGAGGAATGAAGAGAAGACATTTGGCAAAAATTTAAGAAATGCTAAACTGAAAGTTATACATGTGGTATAGTGTTCATTATTCACACATTCACAGTTTCAGTACACACAGAGTCAAAGCCTTGACAGCACAGAGGCAATTGTGCTAATGGCCTTCAGGATGTGTAGGTTTATTTTATAAACACTGTGTTCCACTTGCTTAATGTGTGGTCTCCATCTTGAACAATGAGCTTTCATGTTTTTTTGTTGATAACACCTGCAACCTCCGTTTTACACAGTGCTAATCTAAAATGGCAAGAGCACTATAAATGGCACACAAAAGATGGAGAAAAAAAAGACTTGCTTGTTGTTGTAAATATGTTGCCTTTGTGACAGCAATATCAGTCACACTCAGAGTCCTTTATCACTTGCTGATTTTGCAGTGACACAGTTTTAAGGCCGTGTGGACTCAACAGCAGCACACCTGTAAGTCTGTGAATCTGTAGCAAATTTTAAAATGTGTATATGTCTCGCGAGCTGCAGTCAGTGTCCGTTTAATCACACCTTAACCTGTCCAAGAACAAACTGAATATCCAGCAAGAAACTATTTTTTAAGTTTGGAGGTCTGATTTAATAGTTGTTGAGTAAAAAACATGCATTTTCAGATGCAGGTAATAGTGTGAAAAAAAGTAATACTCCATCTGCTGGCTTTCAGTCTTGTGTACACTCATAATTACCATTAATACCCTGATACAGCCAATTTAGCATTTTAGCTTATTACTACAATAATTGGCTCTGGCCACAAGGGGGAGCACTTCCATTTCTATATCCAGTTATCACAAAGGCTACTGTGCATTACCCTATTATACTGAGAAAACATATTTCTTAAACATTATTTAACAACATTATTTTGTTAAAAACATTAGTCAGCACGTTCCTATACAAGGGTGAGGGATTTCAAAACACGTTGTTTTAAAGTCCATATTAATAAGAGACTTAAAAAAAAGAAGTCATGGAGTATTGGTGTACCTTTTAATACATGCTAGGATTGAATAATTATTGAGATAATATGACATATTGTGATTATTTTAGCCAACCATAGCATTTGTATAATGCCAATGTTTTTTTTCCACCTGTCCAACTTCCACTTTTTTTTCTCCATCCTTTATTCTCATTTAGAAACAACAGCCTGCTGTTTCTCTGTGGCACACAGCTGAAATAAAGCCAAACGAGGAATAAAAAGTCTGTCTATGTGAAGCTGAGGAAGTAGTGGGGAGACTGACCTTTAGCAGCTAGGTCCAGATGATTTTTGATTCTCCTTTCCCTCTCTTCCAGCTGCTGGGCCAGCTGAGCATTTTTCCAGCCTGGAGAGTTACAGCACGGACAAAGACAGAAATAATCAGTGCTGCAATTTCTCTATAGTTTAACATTACTAGTAAGAACCAATCCAGCAAATGTCCTTAAGTCCTAATCTATTTGATGCAAGGTTAGACACCAACCCTTCTTCATGCTTTCAATGAAGCCATCATTTTGGGGCAGGGCGGAGGCTGGGTGTTTGATCCTCTCCGGGATCCTCAACCTATCTCTGACAAAGGGGTGTCTGAGCAGGGCGACTTGACCCAAGGAGAAGCAGTTGGAGGTCAGCCAGTAGGTAAACACCGCCTGAAGTTTGTTTGAGAAGATTTTAGACACTGAATGTACAAAATCTGCAGCAGCAGTGGGTTTCTGATGTATTTCCTGGAACTAAGTACCCTTTCAGTATGTGAGGTGAGGTTAAACCACTAGAACAAAAACTGATGTGAGTGAATGACTGACCGTGGGGAAGTTGATAGTGAGGGGGAGGATGACAAAGGGCATGATCCTGAACACAGTCTTCATGGCTCGCAGATTGGGGTTGTCGATACCAGACTCTGCACCCAACTAAAAGGGAAAAGGTAACCAATGCGGTGATTATTAAGGAAAAGCATGATTACATTCAACAGTTCATAACAAGATCATAACACCACCTATCACAAATTCTGACAATCCTATTAGTTTCCTAATTGTGCTGATTGTTTATTCTGGCTGGCATTGAAAGAGCATTGAAAAAAATACAGATTAACGGTTGATATTATTCTACAATAAATATGACATTTCCTTCTTTCTTTCTGACAAGTTGGGTAAAAGCTGGCTGACCTCAAGGATGAAGAACATGGTTCCAGTGACAGCCAAAGGCAGGATATAAAAAGGATCTGCTGCTGTCAGGTCTGGAAACCATAGCAGGCCCCCTGTCTGCAAGCTGGGCACCGGCAGATAGGCCATCTTCCTCAGTGCAATGAAGAAAGAGATGAAGACTGGTGCCTGGGGGAACAGTAGTGTAACATTTCTTTCATCAGCTCCTGCTAATGTTTTTAATCTCCTTTTATTGGCATAACAAACGTACCCATTGTTAAGTTGATTTTATTTCAGTCAATTTTGTCTCCACAAAAGGCCAACACATAGAAACACGGACATGAAAATGAATCCTACTTTGATAAAATTTGATACATGCATTGTTTTTGTCTCACAGCGCAGTACAATATAACAGGGAAACCAGTATAAAGAGATAAACTGACCTGCACCATAGGAACTAGGAAGCCACGGAGAGGATTTACATCATGCTTCTTCTGGAACAAGTTCAGGTCAGAGTAGGCTTTGGCAACTGTAACATGCAAACAGCAGCTTATGACAAGTTGATGAGGCTGGATTTTTACACACACACACACACACAAAAACTAACATCTAAATTGTGACTGAAAAGACAAATGCAAAGAAGAAAGCAGAGCGAAATTTTACAATCAAATTTGTTTCCGCTCTGTTTGGCCTCAGTCATCCTGGCAGTAAGTTTGGTCATCTCAGGCAGAACATTGTTCAGCTTGGCTGCCTCCCTCTGGCCCTTCACTATGACTGGAAACACAGCCAAACGAGCCAACACCGTTCCTATATGAGGGTGAGGGATTAATAGAAACAGGAAGGAGGTAGAACAGGATAAGGAAGGACACAGGAAATACAGTAGACATTGTTAGAATCGCTTTAAATGAGACTCAAGAAAAATATCAATCTCAGATACTGATATAACCTGCCTTGACTACTTTTCCCAGAATGTTGACATACTGATTTATATTCAGGTTTTTAAAATCTGTGCTTACCTACAACAATGGCCCCCCACCAGGGCAAACCAAGATCCACGTGCATGAACTCTAACAAGTTCTGGATCAGGCCCACTGGCGTTTTGCCGGCCAATCCCAGTTCTGCTAAACTGGTTTCTGTAGTCACAGCCTGCAGGACCTCCACTGCAGTCGGTGCAGCATCAGCCACCTGCTCAATGACTGGCTGCGTTAAAATAGGGGTAATGTCAGCGGACACAAACTCAGGGGAGGAACCCAAGACAGGAGGATGAGGAGAGATGTCCCCTACTGGTACTGCCATGGAAACCGTTTCAACTGGGATCTGAAAATATCAATGAAAATGGAATTCAAGTTAGAAGATAAATAGAAGCCTTAGATAGATGATTTTATTTAAGATGTAGTCTCAGCCACCTCTTCAGTGATTGGTTGTGCGATGATGGGAGTAGGGTCAGCGGGCAGAGAGACTGGAAGGCCGTCAGAAGCTTCCAACACCGGAGCTGCCAGGATTCCATCCTCAGGTGGTATCTGCAAATATCAATATCAACATGGTACATAACGATTCATTCAAACAGCTGTTCAATTTGACTTTGATATTTCAGCAAAGATTCGGTGCATCATAAAATCTCTGGCCACAACATGATTTCATTCACTTTGATAGATTTCAATACTTCCAAAATAAAAACACAGGAAAGGTGTAACATCTCTATAAATGTAAACTATACAACTAACTGAAGGCACTAGTACAATAAAAAAACATTTCTTTTCAAGGCAAAACTTAACCTTAAAAAAAAAAAACAGACAGAGACTTCTTACAAATATTAAAACATAACTCCACATAAAACGTTTGAGTTTTAAACAGATATTTAGTACAATTTAAATAAAAGAAATGCAGCCATAGCAGTCAAACATTTCACTACAAATGTGTTGGTGCTACATTACTCTCACTCACACTGTTAAATGTGAGAGGCAGCAGTTCAGTTGAAGATGCAGCCGTGTTCAAGAACAATACTGATGAATAAACAAACACAAAATGTTCGACAATTCTTGTCATGCAGCTTTCAGTTATTAGCAGAATGGTAATCTACAGAATGCATTTATAAAATTTTATGATCAAAAGGGAAAATGTCTCTGCAAAAAACCTATAGCGGTCTAATCAATTCTAGGTTAACCTTAACATAGAAATTATAACAGTTCACAATATAATAATAGTGAAATCTCTACATTAAGTGAAACATGCCAAAGCAG
Organism: Siniperca chuatsi; assembly: GCF_020085105.1. Lineage (NCBI taxonomy): Eukaryota > Metazoa > Chordata > Actinopteri > Centrarchiformes > Sinipercidae > Siniperca > Siniperca chuatsi. The sequence goes on from NC_058063.1 coordinate 14,969,884, forward strand.
GTGGACAATAGCCAGAACTGGAGGCAGTATTTTGATGCATTATAATGTAAAATATAGACTACTTGAGATTTCTGGCGTTTTAACATACTTATGAAACAAATTTGAATGCACAATCCACTAACTGGAGCCTGTTGTCACTTCCAAAATGTAGTTAATATTTCATGCATCAATGCTATGAAAAGTGTGTTTACATCACAGATGATTGTACACAACAGGGCAGTAAAACAGGCCCATATTTAAAATTCTGGTCATTTAAGAAATCCACAAGTCAAACTATTAAATTATATATCTGAATATATCTTTAACTCACATGGTTGAAAAAATAATACTGTGGACTGAGCTGTAACAGGATACTCTCACTCTTTCCTCTTGAGCTCTGATGAGGACAACCTGAGTTTGATCTTACTGAGGTGACGTTTACTGATGCAGCTCAACACCAGCTTTGCCATTAGACTGATCACCTGTATGCCAACTCACCTGTGAGCTGTTGTGTCTGACTGCCACAGTGTTCACCCAGAGGAACTTCCCATGCTGTCTGCGGCCCAGCAGAGTCTTGGCGGCTGGACTGCGACACTCAAACACCGTGTGAAGATGAGACTTCTGGAGCAACCGCTGTTTGTGAACCAGAGGGACAGAGTGTCAGCCAGATGCACACTTTGAGTTTACACAATTAAATACAACCTGACGACACATATGGGGGCTGTTTCCGTGTCACATAGCATCGTTTAGTTGCGGTTAAGAACCGGTTCAACTAAAACTAAAATATTTTCATAATCAATTAATAATTTAAGTCTTTTATCAAGCAAAAAGGCTACATTATTTGGTTACAGTTTCTCAAATATGACTACTTTCTGCTTTTCTCTGTTTAATATCTGTGTAAATTTAAATCTTTAAGTTTTGTGCCGTGGGTCAGACAAAATCAATGGGCTCAGAGAAGCAGTGATGTCCCCCCCACATTTCAACTTAAAAACAACTGAATTTATCCAATGAAAATAATCATTAGTTGCAGTCCTAACTCTGTTTGCACTGTCAAAATGAGCACAGGTCCTGCTGAACCTCAGCTAAACTGTATCTAATTTGGAGGTATTATAAAAGTAACCTTATTCAGAGGAGAGCTGCATAATAATGCTGTGTTTGTCTTCTTATCCTCTATAAACAGTAATGAAAGAAATTTAGATTTCAGATTTTCCAGTTCAGCCAACAATAGCAACTGCTGGGGAAGAATTAAGAAACAAAACAATACACAGTATGTGTTTTGTTATTTATAGTCTAGTTGCACAAAGTAACATTTTATAACACTATGCATTTAATGCAAATGTAAATCACATCATAGAACATTTTACCCTGTATCAGTAATTACTGCAGTAGCAGCTTTGCAGTGGGAATCTATCCTACAATACATCTAGTCTTGTTTGTTTTATGTGACTTAGCCTATAACCTGAGATAACACAACAATTTACAGGTGATTCACCTGCCAACATTACTGACAAACCTACCACACTTACTGAACATGTAGTGGTGCATTAGTCAAAACGCTGTTGTTATAAATTTAGCCCTAAAGTTTGTCAGATAATCCTGTTTCTTGTGTCAAAAAAGAAATTGAGGCAGATGACTCTTTTAAAATGGTATTACACAATATTACATTGGGTTGACACTTACATGAACATTCATGATGAAAGATAAATGATAGAAATCTACCCTTTAACTGAACTTTATGAAACCTCAGAAAAACCAGGTGTACAGCAGGTTCAAGTTTAACCTCAGATACAGTGACCTCTAGTGGCATTTAGCTGATTTCTACAGGTTAGCTAATTTAGGTTTAAACCCTGGCTAAGCTAATGGCAGAGCAACAGCCAAAGTATCTTTACTTCAGGAGAAATGTTGTGGTAGTTGTTGACAAAGCTAGCACCTGTTAACAGAGCCTTGCTAGCCTGTGGAGCCACGCAGATGTATGTTAGGTACACTTCAATAATGTCAAAAAAACTCCGGGTGGTGTTAAGCACGTATTTCAGTGCTTTTAGCTAAACTGCCCACATTGTTCTCGTTTAAAAACCTGGTGATTTACATGCTATATTAAATATCGGAGACCTCTGTCTTTGCTGAGAAGCGGTTACTGTCAAAGTCACACAGAAGGCATGCACTCATAACTGCGCAGCGAGGATGCTAGCCGGCTAGCGAGTTAGCCGGGGGGAAATCGCTGTTTGTGTCTTTGTTTCAGAAGCACGGATAAAGTATCAGATGTGAAACTGTAAAGAAGACCTACGTGGTTCCAAATGTCTGAAAGGGGGTGGCTGCCCCGGCTCGGTTTTCCAGTCTGTCTCAGGAAGCATCTTGCTAGGCAACCCGGAGTCACCCCGCTCCTGATGGCAGCCATGTTGGGAAAATAACCCACTACGGAAAGTGCGAGGAGTCAATTTTCTAGGCTGTTTGCAAAATGCTTGGTGTTCATGTTTGTTTTTGTTTGTTTGTTTTGTTTTCAACAGTGTAGTGTCATTCTGCTCAAATATGATTGCTATTTGCCTTTTTTCAGTGACTTCAGGACACACTAAGTACTCATAGAACATACTTTAGAACAAGTTTGAGTACTTGTTGGTACTGAAGAATTAACATTTAATACTACTTTATACCTCTACTCCACTATGCTACATTAGAAATGTAATTGTCTACCAAATTCTAATATTTAAAATATTTTGTGTCATTTCTAACTATGATATGTTATTCCTCCTGCCCTTTTGTGTCAAGTTCAAAGATTATCCTGAAATATAGAAAACAAAATACACATAAAGCACCTCACATTTATTTGGGCAATTAACAAGTATCTGTTTCTCTCTCTAACCATCATAACCTAATGATCTTCCAAAAAACAATGTTTCAAAGGCTGTATTTTATTTTATTTTTTAAGTATATCAGACAGTCTATCAGAATCTTGATTTTAAAGCATACAGTTACATGGCATGAGAGAAAACCAAGGTAACAGACAACCTCCATTTCAAAACAGATTGCTAGGTGCACTTATACATTAATTCCACACTGTACCAATAAAAATGCAACTGTATAATCAAAACAATTTAGCTTTTTAGGATCAAAATGATCATAAAATTGTAACCATGTTAAAAGGGACAGAAGACACAGTCTGTGGGCAGTAATGCTTTGCATATTGTAATTTCCTGGTATCCTAAATTATACTATCAAGTCAACACAATATAGTTTATATATCAGTAAAATCAAAAACACATAATAAAGATAAAAACACATGAAATATCTATGCAAGGATTTACATTTTAACTTCCACACACATCACTTAACTGCAATCAATTACACATTACACTCTGTGATAGTTATTTATGTAAGCCTATCACTGAACGATTTAACTCAGAAATGTAAGAAACTGCCAAAGAGAAGCGTAAGCCTAAGAAGAGTAAGTGATTATTCATACAGTGAATGTGATTTCGAAATTGCAAAGTATCAAGTTTAAAAAAGAAGCTTATGGACCATATGGGTCTTATTCCAAGTCTGATATCTCATCCACATTTTTCTGTCTTCTTAAAGTACAAAATACCCCAGATCTACTGTTATGTTCTTTCCCCTTTTCTGTGTTGCTTCAATGGGGCAGAGTGATGCCACCATCTTCTTTTCTTCTCATGTGCACTTTTTTTAGGTCATGTTTTATTCCAGCAGCTTGTTCTTGTGCATCAGACACTTTTTGCCTTTTTTCTGGCATTGACTGTTGTGTCTTTAGTTCCTCTTTCTTAACTTTCTAACATCATCTAGTCTTCCACTGTCATTGTCCTCGGCACTCTCTTGTAGTTGAGTTTCTCTAGATAAGGTTTCACTCTTTTCTGCTTTGGCATGAGCTTCATTCCTTCATTCCTATCCTCATTACACTCATACTCACTGTATGTTATGCTCTGCCAGGTATAATCTACATTAACGCACGAGTCAGGTGACAGCCCCAGTCCTCGAGACCCAACACTGACTGTTGTGTCTTTAGTTCCTGTTTCTTCATTTTTGTCGATGGAAACAGCCACTGTAGTGTCATTGCCCGCTTCTGCTGCCCCCTCAGCATGCTCTTTCTCTCTCATCTTTCCAGCATCTTGACACTTGTTGTCAAAAAATATGAGCTTACCTGCAGCTTAATATAAACGTCGGAATACTTTCTCTTTCACTTGATGACTCACGGAAATGCTGCATTCAATGTCTTTTGTGAATATGGCAATTAGGAGCAGATCGCGCACATGGCCTACCTCGAAGGTTAAATGGCAGACAGCATTGAAAACTGCATGAGAGAAGGATTTGGTGTGGTTTCTGTTGTAGATTCATTATGAAATTAAGACTATCTAGGTATTTAGCACATATTGTATCTGTTAATATTAGGAGTTCTCAAGCTTTAAATGTCAGAACCTTTGCATGTGCAGCTGTGTGTCATCTGTCATGTGTGGAAAGATTATAAAAGTAAAACATATTACACACTTTTGACATTGGATTCTTCATTTTGTTCACTGAAAAACATGCAGTTATTTAATCTTGAAATAAAAGACCAGGCTGCCTTTTAATTGTGAGTTAAGTGAAGTGTAGGCCTGGTGAATTTTTAATTTTCTTCAGTAAACTAGTGCATCAATGTGACTGCAAATGCATCATTACCTAATGATTACCTTATGATTATTTAACATATAGTGAGATAAAATATCATCCTACATTACCAAACTGACATGGAGCTACTGAGGTTTTACTGGGGATGCATATTTCTATGAACACCACAAAACAGAGACAGATGAATTCTCAATAAACAAATATAGAATTCACAACACATTAACTGTACATTCATATTCACATTCGTGTGTCATATATACACAGCCGATATCAACATCAAACAACTGAGATGAAAACTGAAAGCGAGGGTTTTTTTTGTGCATGTCATTGGGGGTGTGGGATTTTTTATTTTGTTAAAAAACATGCAGGAGATAAAGACTGTGCAGGTGAATTTTAAAAAGCTGCGCCAACACGGTGTACATTGTTGTTTACCTGTTAAATGTTCAATGTATTCCCAGCAGCTGCGGCATCTGATCAGAACAACACTTTCTTACCAGCTTGTCCACATACTTTTTTGTGTGATAAATAGCTGCTCAGACATCATGCACCACTTTTTAAATCAGTTAATTTATAGTATTTAATAGTATGGCAGCATGGTCATTAATGTGGAACAATAAGTATGTAATGGAAAATCATCTCAAAATCCAAATTCAAAGCAATGGAAAAATAATTTTAAAAAACTGCAAAATAATAAAAAAATGAAGTTACATTTGAACCCCTCAGTTGAAATCAATCATTAAACATAGTTTATAGCTTCTAAAACTAAACCTGACAGTTCAGATGCCATGTGAATTCCTGTAAATGTGTGGGAGATTGAAAGTGAAAATCTAATCTCAGCTCTCTTTCACTATGACACAACATAGACTGTTGTTTTTGTATTCATGACAGCTTCATTTAGGTCTGAGTTAGAGGCAGGTGTATTTATAGCTCAAAGATATATTTCCTGGTACAAAGTGTTCTTTCAAAGTATACCTGATATGATCTCAGGTGTGGTTAAACCAGCAGAACGAGGATTTAAAAAAACACATATGAAAATCAGACTGACCGTGTGGAAGTGAGGGGAGGAGGCAAGGTTTTCAATACTCTGCCCCTAAAAGCAACACCTTTGGTGAATATTAATGAGAAGGACAAGTAACATTCAACTGTTCATACAATGACACAATATTGTCCAATGTAACTAATTACATATTTAATTACTCTTCTCTTGTCCTTCCTGAAACGTACTCCTTTTTCCCCATTAAAGGAGTTTCTGGGAGTTTTTCCTTGAGGTCATAGAGGGTCATATGCAGTACAGATCGCGAATGAGGTCAATTTGTGATTTTGGGCAATAAAAACAAAATTGACTTGACTTGAAACTTGACTTCTCTGACTGTTTCGTGGTATAACAAGCCTATACAGGACAATGTAAGGTAAACTCTCCTGCCATCATAACGAACGACATTCCACAAAAACAGCTTGTCCAAGCATTTATTTCATTTTCTGTTTTTATTATGTATGTAATTTTTTTAATAACCACCACAATCACACAATTGACACAAAGGTAAATGACAACACCACAATAGTTTGGTTCAAAGTGATAAACATAAAATCTAAAGCATCTATAACATTAGTCAGCTGGCACTGCAGTAATAGTTTACAAGTGTAGTGTGCTCTTCTGGTAAACAATGCTGAGACCAAAGGACCTAATTATTCCAATACTTATCAGTAAAATAAGAAAACACATTAAACATGTTAAAAGTAAAGAATAAAAAGATTTATTTTTGAATTTAATTTCCTCAAACAATCTCTTCTCTGAGATCATATTAGATGTTATATATATGCCATTAGATGTTATATATATGCCATTTATATTTTTATATATATATATATATATATATATATATATATATATATATATATATATATATATATATATATATATATATATATATATAATATATAATGTAATACACAAATGAACAATTTAACAAGAAATACATTTCTTCAACTGTATAAATTTTAAAATTTAAAGAAAGTGAGAAGAGCATCAAAAGACAAGATGTTTGATCATTCGGTCTGTGAATGTGATTTCATTAAAGTCAGTTTCCATTGCGTTACTCTCTCTCATTAAACCGTTTACATTTGATGCTATTTACACAAAAAAAACAATCCTGTGGCAAACAGGAAGTGATGCATTTTACATTCCCTCAAAACCAGCAACAGTGATCTGTTAAATAAACTGAACCAAACTGAACAAACAAAAACTACAGTACCAACAGACACTCAAACTGCATTAACCAAAAAGATCAAAGGGGAAATATTCTGTGTTATAGTACTGTCCATACTGCCTAATTGCTAACTGGTCTCTGGCAAGTAGAGTGCAATATTGCTAAGTATCAATAAACATCAATTCAAAACTAAAAATACAATATTGTGGATCACCACAAAGACATGAAGTCTTGTAAAATAACAATTTGTGTTGTCCTGGACAAAGTATGTATTTCGTCTTAATCCGACTCTGAAGTCTGGTCTGCATTTTTTCGGCTTTTCCGAAACCAACAAAAACACCCAGTAGATTTTTTCTGGGAAGAGTGAAATTTTCTTTTCTTCTTATGTGCCCTTGTTTTTTTTTTACTTGCAAGTTTTATTGCAGCAGCTTGTTCTTGTGCATCAGACACATTTTGCTTTTTTATGGCATTTAAATAAATTGTACTGTTTGTTTTATTTCCAATGACTCTTTTGGTTCTACGTTTCTGTGCCTCTTGCAATGGTGACCCACTCAGTGTTAAATCCTGAAAACCCTTTGGCAAACTGACCTTTGCATCTGTTTTTGGATCATTTCTTTTGTTATTTTCTACCCAACTCCTGCCATCTTGTGAGGTTCCTTCTACAGTTTCTATGCTTATGTTCTTCGTTTCGATTGTTCTTTGAGTACCACTAGAGGTTTCCTTTATTTCTTCCTCAATTATCTTCCCATGACATTTTCTTGACTGCTTTGAACCATGTCTTCCTTCCATTGTACCCTCATGTCTTTCATAGTTGCTACTGCTCCCCTGTTGACACCTCTGATCATCTTTTGGCATGTTATGTTTACTATCACCAACTTTTCCATTTCCTTTGTCTTGACTCTCATCACAGCTCAGGTCATTTTTTAGATTTACTCTCCCTGATGCCATCCCTCTTTCATCACCTCCAGTTTTTTCTTCATTGTCGGCCTTAACATCTATTTCCATCATCTCCCCGTCTCCCTGTTTGTCCACACTAACAGGTTTAAGGTCATAATCTTGTCCAATTTTCTGTTTACCCTCCTGATTTTCATTCATGTTCTGTCTAACATTATCTACCCAACTCCTGCCATCTTGTGAGGTTCCTTCTACAGTTTCTATGCTTATGTTCTTCGTTTCGATTGTTCTTTGAGTACCACTAGAGGTTTCCTTTATTTCTTCCTCAATTATCTTCCCATGACATTTTCTTGACTGCTTTGAATCATGTCTTCCTTCCATTGTACCTTCATGTCTTTCATAGTTGCTACTGCTCCCCTGTTGACACCTCTGATCATCTTTTGGCATGTTATGTTTACTATCACCAACTCTTCCATTTCCTTTGTCTTGACTCTCATCACAGCTCAGGTCATTTTTTAGATTTACTCTCCCTGATGCCATCCCTCTTTCATCACCTCCAGTTTTTTCTTCATTGTCGGCCTTAACATCTATTTCCATCATCTCCCCGTCTCCCTGTTTGTCCACACTAACAGGTTTAAGGTCATAATCTTGTCCAATTTTCTGTTTACCCTCCTGATTTTCATTCATGTTCTGTCTAACATCATCTAACCTTTCATTGTCCTGATGCTCTGCATCCCTGTGGAGGTATTTTGTTGAAGCTTTTCCTCTCCTTTCTGACTGTTCATCACCTGCCATCTTTCCATCCATGTCTCCATTTCCATCCATTGCCATCCCTTCCTCATCTCTCTGCATGTCCACACAAACTTGTTCAGGATAGTCATGTATGGCAGGCATGTTGCTGACTTCCTGTGGTCTCCTCTGTCTAACATCATTTAGTCTTCCACTGTCATTGTCCTGATCCTTGATACTCTCTTGAAGTTGAGTTTCTCTAGATAAGGTTTCTCTCTTTTCTGATTTGTCATGAGCTTCTGCATTTCGCAAGTCATTCCTATCCTCATTACACTCATACTCACTGTATGGTATGCTCTGCCTGGTATAAACTACATTAACGCACGAGTCAGGTGACAGCCCCAGTCCTCGAGACCCAACACTGACTGTTCTGTCTTTAGTTCCTATTTCTTCATTTTTGTCGATGGAAACAGCCACTGTAGTGTCATTACCCGCTTCTGCTGCCCCCTCAGCCTCCTCTCTCTCTCTCATCGTTCCAGCATCTTGACACTGGTTGTAGATATCGCTGGTAGCAAGCGGGAAGTCTCCAGGAGGAGAAACCTCCCTGATGTCTTGAGTACATCTATCTGCAGCATGCACTGGAAAGTAGGAATAAAATAAATTCAGGCAGAGTACCAAACAATGTGATGATGTCATTCACAATACACATCAGTAAGCATAATGAACATGTTTGCCATCTTACCTTCAGCTTTCCTGTAAAAAAGAAGATAAGCACTGCTGGATCTAGTGAGAGAAATGTGAAAAGAAAGGAAGGTCATTTTCAAATACAGAAAAATGTATGGCTTGTGTGTAATACAGGGGCTGTCTGTTGTGCATGCACACATGCATGCATGTGTAGGTATACATGCATGTGCACATGAAAAAAGGGTTACTTTTTTGTTTTTTTCCCTGCAGACACTATAAATACATAGATGTACAGTATATGTGTGCATGTGCATGTGTAGATTACTATGGGTGCTTTGGTCCATGCATGTCTGTATGCATGTCCTGTATAAGTCTGTGTGTGGATAAATCTGCAGATATTGAGAGATATACGTATCTGTACATTACATTCATTTTCATTGCTTTTCTCACCTATAAGGGGAGTGGTGGGGTAAGTGGGAGCGATTGGATTAGGGAACAGGTAAGAGAAACAATGTGCAGTTGTGGTCACATCATTGTGTAACACAGTCATTCAATATGTTCATGTGGTATATTCACTGTTATGCATTCACCTGTGGATATACTCATGTGGAAACTCAATCAACAAATAATGGCAAAAAATGTATGGTGGGATGAAAAGAGGAACTAAAACTTACTTCTCAAAGTTATCCACCTGGAAAGGCTGGTAATTAAGCTGTTGATGAAAAGAACCAATCATGAATCAGTTTTTGTACTGTAACATGTAACTGTACAACAAAGTGGTTTTGGAACAACTTCCAACAACACTGGAGTTAAAGTGATCAGTCTTACCAATGTGACCGTGTCATCATTGAAGCTATACCATCTCTCATCATCCTTGATTGTTGCAACGTAATGTCCACTTCTAAGATCTCCAAAGTGCTCCACAACCGCATACAGTTCATATGTCTGATTCTGATCACCAATGGAAAAAAATGACAGACATTAGGACTAGGAATTAAAAAGAAATGTGTTCTGATAAAATACTAAAATATACAGTATATATACATACACACACACATACATACATACATACATATACACACACACACACACACACACACACACACACACACACACACACACCTCTGGTATCTGTAGAGTGCAGGGAACATCCACAGTGCAGTTGATTTTGACATATGTCATGTACCGGTAGTCAAACTCAAACCTCTTCAACAGCAGCATCAAAACCTCTGGATGATGCTTTATGACACATTTCTGAATGAAAAACACAGGTCCCAAACAAGTATTATCACGTTATTATAATGCCCTTATAACACCATGAACTCTTAATACTGTCACTGCAAAATCACACTGTTAATGTAGACAAATCAGTTCATGTTTCCTCATTACTCACAATAGTAGCGTCAGATTTGGCATCACACTGGTCACAGTACATCTGGTTTTCTCCACTAAAATCTGAAGCTCTGAAATACTCCTCAATGCCATTCACCTGATAATAAAACCAAAGCCAGACAACCAATCAAGCAATGAATAGAATTAATAAAAACAAGAGTTTACAAGAGTTATAAAAAAGCATCACATAAAAGTGACATAAAAGCTGACTGAACAGTAGTTTTACTGTTTAAAAAAAGACATCCTTTAATTCTATACAGAAAGCCTAGTTAGATTTTAAATTTTTTGGTTAAACATTGAGTGGTATGGGTATCATTTAAATGTTTTAATGGCAGGACAGTCAGAGAGACTGGTGGACGTGGAGAATACCGTGTACTTTGTCTTGTCATCATTTAAAACAAGTCTATGATTAAGAAGTGAGGATTGGAAAGCATCAAAAGCAGACTGAATAACCTTCCTGCTGACATCTTGACAGTTTGACTTAGATGAGTCCTTTAAATCCAGACTTATAACTCATCTTTTTAGCGTAACTTTCAGTTAGTTGCTTATTCTTTGATTATGTCGGACCTTGTACCTGTTACCATATCCCTTCTCAGTCTCAGTGAATCTATTAAGCCTAGCACTATAGTCCATGTTTGTCCTGCTGACGAGAATACTGTAAACTTTCAGAAAACCACTGCATCGCTCTAACCCTCTGTTTGTTTGTTGTCCCACAAGCATCCACGTTGTGTGTAAAGCCCTTGAGGCAAGTTTGTGATTTGTGATATTAGACTACATAAATTAAATTGACTTGACGATGAGTTAGAGCGTGGGTCGGAGTGGAGCCAGAGGCATATAAAACTGTATCACCTGCATAAAAATAGACATTAAAGTACCGATTAAGGAGGATAATGTTTTGTATGTACAATCTAAATAGGAATGGACCCATTACTGATGGCTAGAGGGCTTGACTCAGCACCCGCAGCAACAGTCTGAGTTCTCCCTGTACGGTAAGCACAGAACCAACTGAGTGCGACATGATCTAGAGCTAAAGACTGTAGTTTGTTAAGCAGGATTTTATGATTGACCCTAAACAATGTCATAGCAGGTTTTCATCACGTCTCAAACATTATCAATAAACATATTTATTGATATTGACATTTATTCATACCTCTATTACTGCTGTGCATTATCCTCCGTCTCATTATAATCTTAATAAGCTATATTTAACTTGGCAGTTCATGCACTATTATATAATATACCGTATTATTATCATCAACCGGTAAACCCACTTTGTACTTCACACTTATTTTATTTTATACTTACACCCACTTGATACTTAATTTATTTTCTGACCTGTGTTATAGTGTATTATATTTTTTTGCCTAGTACTTCTATTCCTGTGTGCACTCACGTGATAGTGAGCTGCTGTAGCAAAAGAGTTTCCCCTCAGGGATCAATAAAGTATTTCTGATTCTGATTCTGAAACACCTGCTGCGATATCACTGACCATTCAGGTGTAACATGCTCGAAGGTTTCAACACATACAGTTGGGTGCAGTGCAGCAACATTTCTCTGTGGACACTGGCAACACGAGCAACAACTTAGTAGAAACTCATGGGGATCTACAGTATATAAAGAATTTCTCTGTATGATTCAGTGCAGTATTCACATTTAACATTGATTATGTTCAAATCAAGTCTACTTTGAAACCCTCCATGTTTCCAAACATTTTAAAGCTGTCTGTTTTTGTCTTTTATTACATGATGAAGTATGTTGGTGGATGATGTTTACCTATGCTCCATGTAAAGTTTAGCTTAAATGTTTAGATGGACAGGGTCCATGCAATATTTTTTGATATATCACAAATGTTAATGGTGTTTCACTCAACTCTCTTTGACCAGAATGTTAGTCTGCAAATGGCATATTTAGTTTACTATATATCTCCTGGCAACATAAAAATGCTTCAAAGTTTGCAGGTTGTCACATTCTTACCACACTATATTCTTCACTGAAGGAATCCACCAATGCAAGAGGAAGATGCCAAAATGCCCCATTGGTGTCCATCTCTGTACAACATGCAGAACATATGGTCTTGTGTGTCAGCTGTCCGTGGAAGATCTGAAAGCACAAAAATACAGAGAATGATAAACAAGTATTTTTCAATGAACTTACAGATCCCCTTCGATATTGATGATGTCTTTACCTGCGATGCTTTAGGACTGGTCAGATTTAAAATCTTTTCAAAGTACTCAGCAGCATCACGCTGTTCATACACTGAGAGGGGAAGAGCAGAAATCAATGTGCATTTCTTCAACAAAATACAAGGGTAAAATGACCATATTGACTTTTGGTCAACTTATCCCTTATGAAGCAAAAAAACAAAACCCTAACTCTGGATTATTAAAGGGGTTATCAGGTATTTGTATCTGTGGGGCTTAAATTACTGAATATTAACACTTCTAGAGCACAGGATGCAGATCTAAATATTTTAATTAAAATTAAATAATTTTTTTGAGTGATAGGGATATACCCTAATGTAAACTGATCTAATTTCCCAAAAAGTGGGTTGGGACAACAGGTAGCTTATTCAAAGGCTTTGTTGGTCTGTGTGCTAACACATACTGTACCTCTGTCGATGCTCAGCTTATTTGTGATGTTATAGGTGTATGCCGTATGTCTTCTTAAGTCATCAAACAAGGTTTTAAGTTGATGATCAATACACTCTGTGTCAGGATTGTCACAGGTGTGCCTAAACAGAGTTAAGACATGGTCATGAGACATAAAAATGTGCACTGTAGCCTCAACTAAATTCAAATGCATTATTTGGTATGAAGTTGGACTTTGCAACAAACCTTTCCACAGCTTCTCTGAAGCCTTCGGTCATGAACAGCACCTGCAGCACACTGTTCAGGTAGCATGTTGCTCCTTGGTTTAACAAGCCATGGTACTTATTGGCTGCTGGGAGGAGATTGATAATAATGCATGTAAATTGCACAGCTGTCTTAATACCATGACTGTGGATGATAAACCGGCCTAAAAGCAAGTACATCTTACCTGGAGGAGAAAAAGCATTGTCGAGAAACTGTCGACATTTTTCCAAGTAACTCATTGATTCCTTTAGCAGTCCACCTCTACACTGCTGTCAGCTGCAAAGGATTTGACAATGAATTATTGACAATAAATGAATCGCAACAGTGGAAACGAACACAAGTGCTGAAATATACGAGCCTACCTCCAGCTGTAAGATTCACACTTTCAAGAAATTCCCGCAGATTGTTAGAAAACGACCTCGGACATACTTTTACTTTCACTTCTCGCCACACCTGCTAGAATGCTGCGTTCAGGGCGCGTCGGAAATACTTCGTTTTTATTGACAGACTAGCATGACTAACAAGGAAATGTAATATTATTGTGCAAATAGTTGTAAAATATTGTAGCCTATTGCTGATGTAGTATTGAATTATTCAACTTAATGTGATTTCAAATTAAACTTATTAGACAGTTTAAGGAACTGATTTTACTCATGGGATAATATATTAAAAAAAATTTGTTGTAGAACACTAGAGCCCTTGCAGGGACCCATGGTGGACCTTGTTCAACATTCAGAGAACCTTCCTGATGTTCTAGGACAGCGGTTCCCAACCTTTTTGGTCTAAGGTACCCCCACAGCCCTGTCAATAGAACTCACGTACGGCTTCATCGATTGCCTCCTATCATGTACCAAATGTATGACACTTTTGATTATATAAAAGTGGATGTTGTTACATATTGTTGAAGTGTCAGTGTTAAGGTAGATTTGGTCAGCAATCATATTACTACCACTTGGAGTGAAGCTGAATGTAATTTATCCATTACTTTTAGCTAATTATTTTAGCCATTTATCCAACACTTTTAGCTATATCATTTGAACTGTTTATCCCTTACTTTTAGCTACCTGTTTAGACTTCTGTGCTCGCACACACACTTACATAATTGCAACAGGTACAGTAGTGTTACAGCTGCCTTAATATGTGGATATATTCTTTTAATCAAATCATAATTTCCATTTTTTAAAATTAGTTGAGCCACTTCGCAATCTTTCTACATACCTCCAGGCAAATGCACAAGCACCCCCTGGGGTAAAAGTACCTCTGGTTGGTAGTCACTGCTCTAGGATGTACATTCTTTGTCAGAAAACATCAATGAGGCTTTCTGTGTGTATGTGATGCCCTGTTGATGTGGCTTCAGTGCAGGCTTTAGTAGGCCTCCTAATATCTGCACACTTAATTTGAGGATGAGGCATTAACGAGAATTTGTCTTTATTTTGTACAACAAGAACAGATTTTTCAAACATCTTTAGAGGCACTTGGGTACATTAAAGGATTATTGCAATAAAACAGCCCATACAGTAAAGCTTTAAAAATGTGTAAACAGTGTCAGGAGATATCATTGAGCAGCTGCGGCAGCAGGAGAGGATGGTCTCTGTCAAGCAGTCAGTCCTCCAGGAACCCTCATCACAATCATGATAAGGGACATGTGCTGGATTCCATAATCAGACAGCAGCTTGGAGTCTTCATCCAGGCTCTTGTCTGCGAAGATCAACCGCAGAGTCTCCTCTCCTATACACAGACAGACGCACGCACAGACGCACACACACACACACACATACACACACAGAGACAAATAAACACACTCACAGAAAGCAAAGATATATAGCATTTAAAAATGTAAGTTTACTTTTAAGGTCAAGTTCAAATATATGTTCTTGGCCTTGCAACGATACCCTGGGACTGGGAATCTGTTTTTCCTCATCTGGTTGTAAGCTTGAATGTGGCTATGAAAGAGAGTAATGGTGGAAATTGCAGGTCTGAACTTCTGATTCAACACTGATCAGCACTGATTAGGTGATTGCAGGTTGAAAGACTAATTTGTTTTGTTTTTTTAAATATCTAACTGCTGTTTCAAAAGCAATTCAATGGCAAGTAGACCTCTAAAAACTTAAATTTTTCAACTAAATCTATCTCAGTTTTAATCTAAACATCTTTTGGCCTGTAAATCACCGGTAGTGGAAAGTAACTAAGTACATTTACTCAAGTACTGTACTTAAGTAGCATGCCATTTTGAGGTAGCTACTGGTTCTTTGCTTGAGTGTTTTTATTTTGTGCTACTTTATACTTGCACTCCACTAGATTTTGGAGGGAAATATTGTAATTTTTACTCCATTTATCTGACAGCTGTTGTCAGTAGTTACTTAGCAGATTCAGATTTTACACACAAAACACACCACCAGTTTATAAAATATAATGCATTGTTATTAGTTCAACTATCCAACAGTATATAAAGCAGTTTAAAGCAGCTCAATTTCAACCAACTACATTAAACTGCTGCTCATATGTAAAAGCATTAACAATAACAGCTAATCCAATAATATAATAGCTTATAACAGTCTAAAACTGTCTAGCTTAACTATGTCAGATGGCTGCAAGTTCAATTACGACTCCTACCATTGTTCTCAGGAAGCTTCTGCGCTATCTTTTCCTTCAGCTGCAGCACTGTCATGCTCCGCATCTGCTCCTCCGTGTTGCACAGGTCGATCATCATCTTCTCCCCCCTTAGCCCATTCACCACGACCTGGTAGATTTTACCCATTTTTGTGCTGTTGTTTTTGTTGCAGCGCTGCTTTCGGTTCTGCGTCTGAGAGGTAATGCCTCTTCGACATTCAGGGTGTTGTTCAGACTTATCAGCGGGATATGACGTAGGAAAGGGACTGAACATACTTTCACTTTCTACTTTAAAATAAAAAATATTTATTAAGTTTTTAGGTTCACGACCCTCTTTCCCTGTATTCTAATTGATTCAACTCAATGCTTAACTCTCTTGCTCTTTCAAACAATAAAACAAGCAACAGGTTCTTAGAATATTACACAAACATATTTGATGAAACCCCCTGAAGTCAAATTAATCGCTCGTTTTCTAATGTCTGTCCTTATTTTTAATATTTGTTGTTATCAGCTCTACTGTATTGTGTTGTGTACTTGTTTGTGCCTGACGTAATATGTACATTGCTTTGTTGAATAAAGCTGAAAAAAACCCGTTATATTTTACTGCCATAAAAAAGACTCACGACTTACAATGTCTGTGCAGCATTTCTAAAACAACCAATGCGTGAATGCATTTTTTTTTTTGTCAATTTCGCAATCCGGTGTTTGGAAATCACCTGATACTCCAGCAGTGTTTGGCATCTGACCAAAGCAGTGTTTGTTTACCAGATGTTCCGCATTCTGGCTGCCTTACACAAAGCTGCTGTGAAACAACGCAATAACAAAAATAGTTGGTTACAATAATGGCCTTTCCCCACAAATATGACCATAAACCAAGGCTGTCCGCAGTACGATTGTGCGTAAAAGTAAATAAAATGTAACATGAACAGACCTGCCTTCCTGCATTCATGTTACGTCTTTTTACTGCCAGGGGGGGGGGGGGAAACTGAAAGTAAAAAACAAAACAATCCTGTTGCAGTCAGTGAAGGTGACACAACAGGCAGCCTCGGAGCTCGCTGCTCATTTCCTGAGTGCAGACAGAGAAGACGTTTGTCGACGGAGAGCAGAGGAGCTGATCTAAAACAAAATGACTACGGTGGAGAAAACATACGACCGCAAAGACACGACTCTGAAGTTTGTCAACAGGCCGGATGATCTGGATCCACTACGTAAGCACAAAAAAACAGTTGAATAGCAATTTATACTGTCGCACTGTGCAAGATATCCTTAATTCATGTTTGTTCTTTACGTTATCCTGATTATGCCAATTAAAGGAATTCCATGCATTCTATTTTACTTTGTTGTTATGTAACAACAGATGAGATATTATAGCGATATTATTTTCTTAATTTTTTCTAAAGGAAGGCAGGTGATTGCGTTTTCCTCCATATTGGATGTGCAGTATATATGACTGTGATGCTGAGTTCAATGTCTGCTCTTGTTGTTGTGCCCACTCAGCCCCAGAGGAAGGAGACAAGTGTCTCCGAGCAGAAATGTCCTGCGGTCATGCCGTCACCCCAGAGTCTCTCACAGGGTGGTGTCGCAGCTTGCTGGATCAGGTAGCTACTTTCCGCCATTTCAGTTACAGGGTACAAAGGTGTGTCTCCACACGAGACTTATGTTCCGAAGTGTCTCCTAAAAATAACTTTCAAGTTATTATCTGCCACTGTATTTCATGGCCCTTTTTCTTGTCTGAAAGTCTGAAACTTATTAAACTACCATGTTTCATATTTTGACACATGTATTCCTTTCAGATTAATAATGGCACGCTGGCCTTCTCCTACCTACATCATTTTTATGTAAAATTTAGTTTTTGTTTCATTCTTGCCAATTAGGAAGTGGAAACAGGACTTACATCTCTACAGTGTTACACTGATTTATTGTTCTGTTAAACCTTTTTTAAAACCTCTATATTCTGTATTTTTACAATAAAAATGACAGTGACAGTGTGAAAGGGGTCGCTCGTAGTAATGAACCCCACACAGAATTATCACCCAAATCTGCAGCGCCCCTCGGCTTTACGGAGCTTTATAGCGAGTTTCAGTTTTGTTTTTTGTTTTTTAGCTTTCTATCTGTAAATTTACTGTTTTGGTTCACTTTCACCTCTCTCAATGTGTTGTTTTCGGCTGCAGCATGCCACTGTTTTCACTGAAAAAGCTCTAAACCCGCCCCCAAGAGCCCCAAAACTCAGTTATGGGTGGTTTAAGTCTACACGTGTGGGATGCTCAACTCCCTGTCAGCCTGGTTCACCGCATTTTCGACTGGCAATATAACATAATCTGTCCTTTTAATTTCAGGGCCAGTACAAATTTAAGTGCCCTGCTTTAAAGCACGGTACCTTGCAAAAGTGTGATGCAGCGTGGTCTTATCAAGAGGTGCGCAGGCTGGCAGTGCTGACAGCTGAAGAGATGCAGTACTTCGAAGAGAACATGGCTCGTCTGGCTGTTACAGAATACTGTGAATTCAAAACAGTGAGTGTCCCGGTGATGTCGCTAACTTTAAAACATTACAGACTGGTTTAGTTATGAGTTCAGCAGAGATTGTTTGTTTCTCCAACATCCATCAGTCACACAGATAACGGAAATAACTTAAAGGAAAGTTAGATGAGAAGAGTGATACTACTCTCATTCTACTACGTACTGTAAATATTTAGCTCGAGCCATCAGCCAGTTAGCTTTTCTTTGCTCAATGATGGGAAACAGCTAGCCTGGCTCTGTCCAAAGCATTGACTGTATTCGGACCAAAGGCCTACCAGCACCTTTAAACCAGTTGCCAGGCAAAGAAGTAGTCTGTCACATAAAACAGCTGGGAAAAAATAGCATGTTTTCATTTTTACTCATCAGTTTTTGTACAGATTCAACAAAAGAGATGACGAGGTGCAGGTAGGCAGATTTTGTAACCTTTGTTATACCAGACAGAACTGAGAGTGGTCTCAATCTTCTCATCTAACTCAATATAGCCGGTGAGTGTATTTCCCAAGATGTTGAACTATTCCTTTAATGTTTATCACATCCTTTCCAACAGTGTCCTGGGTGCAAAACCTATGTGGAGAGAGAGGACCTGACAAACCTCAGTGTGCAGTGCACAGTCTGCACAGCAGACAAGAAGAAAGTTTACCAGTTCTGCTGGCAGTGTCTGAAGCCGTGGAAAGGTACAGCTCCACGCTCTGACCGCTGCGACAACAACGGCTGCATCAACCACGACCTCGAGCTACTCAAGAACTGCAAGACCACCGCCCTCCCTCAGGTGCAGGGGGTGGATGCGTGTCCCTCCATCCGGGCCTGTCCCACCTGTGGTCAGAGGGTGGAGCACGACAAAACGGGCTGTAAGAACATCATCTGTCCTCGCTGTCAGGTTGAGTTCTGCTTTGTGTGTCTGAAGCTCACTCCTGAGTGCCTGGAAACGAGCTCTTACTTCATCCCCTGCAGTGATGGTGTGGCTCCCAGACAAACCTCCATACCTGTGTGGCACAGAAACTAAGAGTGCAAACACATTCACTAGTCGTGTGTAGCTTACACCCTTCTTCTGTCACACTATACTGTACTTTTCCTGTTAGATTCTCTTTGCAACCGAAGCCAGTAGTGTAGGCTTATAGGTTTATTTGTTCATGTACAATGTGAGCATTAAAATGTTATGCTGTATTTTCTCATAATGTTGTATAATGCACTCTTTTTAATATTGCCACTGAAAGTTGCTTCCTCACAATTGATCTCTGCTCGATAATAGTTCATCATTAATAACTGAGCATCACTTAATAAAGTTTCCCTTTACATGAATACAGAATATCTATTTGATGTCTAACCCAAACAGGTGCATGTACAGTATGTTGGACAGAGTTAAATGACAGCAAAATAGTAACATTTAGACAACTATCAAATAGATATTTCTCATTTAGTCATGTAGTTTAGCTGAAAATTGGCCAATTTGTGTAAAAATGTGCACACCTGTATGACCTTTCATGCAGAACAAAACCTGTTAATTTTGCAGAGTCCCAGGAGGAGCTGTAGCACCCTCTATAGATCAATCCCAAAATAACACTGAACAACTATGACACTGATGACAAGTCCTAAGGCTGGAAAAATAGTTTAATATCAAACAAAGTTAGAAAAAGAAAAGTAACAAAAAAATACAGTTTTTAAAAAATATTTCTTTACATTTTAGGATTAAAACAATATACCCTTTTACCTCCAAATATTAATGACATTTTAAATATTTCTTTAGGTCTTTCTGAGTCTGATGATATTCCATGAGCCCATAGAAAATGCTTCAGTTTAATATTAAGGCCTGGAAAGTCTAGTAAGTGTGTACAAAACAAAGGGTATCAACATAAGAACTGGTACACTCATGCGTTTACTGTGAATACTGAAATAAGTTCAAAGAAGCAATGTTTTCACACACATTACTCAACACAAATATCTTTTTAACACTTTTAGAGTTAGGGATTTAGGGATTCATTTTAGAGCTTTTAACCTGCTTTTCTCTAGGGCTGCAAAGTGTTTATTATCCTTAACAGAAACTGGTAGGTAAAACAATCTGTTTTTAATGAGGTTATTACAAATAATTTGTGTGTGCTGATTAATATTCATCTGATCTGTCACTAAGACAACAACAGTAAAATAAAAAACATAAGTCATAAAACACAGTTCAACTCAGACAGATCATCCTCAAACATTTTTTTTTTTTAAAACATCAAAATCCTGACAGGTCCAGCTAAAAAAGCACACTGGATGATTTTGTCCTTTTAATCCGTCCAGCTGGAATCCAGAAGTGACACCTGGAGCTGGTTTCACAAAGATATTTTCAGCTGGTGTTAGGCCAGTCTTAATTTTGCTCTTAGATTAGTTTAATACAAGCTAGATACTTACTCACAGAAATACAGACTGACTTATCTTACAGCTAAAGGTTAAATCACCCTACCCCCAGGATACCTCAAAATCAAGAGCCACGTTTCCATGGTAACAATCAGTGACACCTGCTGTCACTCTGCTACACATCTGCGCTGACATATGTTTATATATGGAAGTGTTTTTATATTGTCAAACTGAACATCAAATTTTCCCAGTGACATGTCGCTGTAACTGTCAATGTCTGTCTTTGTGAAAGTGGCCCTGGTTGGTAATAACTCTTGATCAGACCAGGATAACATCGGCCTTCTTGAAGACTCGTGGACCGACTTACTCCAATCATTTTACTTCCCCCTTGACTGATTAGACTTTGGGGTGAAACTTCCATTGAACTTCTTCCATACATAGGATTAGGTTAAGGGTTTCTTTTCACACTAAAATCACACCAGAGTGGCACTTGAGATAATTGTTAGGGCACTTGGGCTGCTGAGGTGAACATCTGGTCTGTTACTAAAATGTGTCCCAGTAAGGAACAGATATATTCAGAGTGGATTTAAAAAATAAATACATTTTAAAAACTTCGGGTTTTGCCCTCCTTGTCACCCATTTCACCATCTCCCTTCCCCAGATCCACCACCAGTCCCAGAAGTGTACAGGTATGTGAATGACTGACATGTTGGATTTCATATTCAGACGGCAGAGCAGCATCTCGGTCCAGAAGGTTGTCTTTGAAGACCAGTTCCAGGTCCTCTACTACAACACAGACACACCTAGGAACACACACACACACAAACACACAGGAAGTCCAGGCACTAACAACATTTCTCCAAAAGGTATCATTTATAATTCTCAAAACCCAAATTTACTTGCTTTGCTTTACTTGTTTAGACTACATTGAAATGCCTGTTAACACATAGAGTGTTTTTGCATTAAAACAAAATATTTCTACACGTGAACACAACAAAAATTGACGCCTTAATGTGGCTTTTCTGGATGTAGCCAATGAGGGACCCTGAATGAAGGCACTTGCACATATTCATGAGGAAGATGGCATCAATGATGATCGAACAACAACGCAAGGGAGCACATTGCATATAAATGATTGATATGGGCGTCTAAGCACTCGTTACAGGAACCTAGGTCCTTCATTGACCCAAATCAGAAAAGCCATGTTGTGTCAATTTTTGTTGTTAATGTGTAGAAATATTTTGTGTTAAATACTACAAAACTCTACGTGTTAACATGCATTTTAATGTCGTCTTTAAACTGCTCCTCAGTGTCTCACTCTCACAACCATTTCTGTGGTGTTCGTCTGTGAGTTAATCCAGCACTGTTCACTTGGTGCAGATCACAGTGTGCGGTTGTGTTCACCTAACAAGGAAATACTTTCACTTTCATCCATATAATTAAACAAACATACACCAGCCATTCACTTACAAGAAAACTTCGATCTCTTCAAATTTAAAACCTTTACTATAATTTAACCTCACCTACAGTAGCCTATTAAAGAACCAGTTTGTAACTATTAGAACTGGATACCGGACCCCAAGATGGCGCCTATAGACTTTACATTGTGATGATGTTACAGACTTTTAAATCGCTTTTCTCATAAATAGAAAACCTTCATGGATCAAAAATTCATAAGAGAAAGAGTCATAATTGTTTGTAGTTCGATGTGTCCTGTCAACAGTTTTACAGACGTCTCTTTTATAATGGTGGCCTATGGGGAAAATGCTTTTTGGGCCGCAGGGGGATTTTTCGTTGCAATACTGCGAATGGCCACTGGAAAAATTGGCTGCAAGGCTGAGTGGCAGCGCCATACGCTGTTCTTATTATACATCCATGGTCCTGTTCCATTTCTTCAGAAGCCCAGAACGGACAAACCAAACACTGGCGTTTCGCACCACTGTAGTTTCTCCCACGTGTTTGCAAGGGGAGGGTGAGGCGAGGGGTATTCACATGGTTGCAATCTGCAACCTCACTGCTAGATGCCACTAAATCCTACACACTGGACCTTTAATTGTCATTTATTTACTCTCAATTTGAGTAGGTTTTAAATCCCTGATTTCTCTCTTTTTTAATCCCCTCTGTTGTTTTTAATGTTCCTGTTTCTGGCATTTGTCTTTATTTATTTTCTTTATCTTCTGAAGCACATTGTGGAAAAGGCCCCCTCACACTGAAGGAACGCTTTCTTTAAAAGGAGTTAGGGAGATTGAAAATTGTTTATTAAGAAGTTGAAGCGGTCTAAGTTTTGTATTTTTCATAAAGATACCTAAGAGCCTGTTTCACAGCGGTTAGGTTCTAAAGCAAAAATAAGACGGTGTAGTCCCTCATTCGTCCAGGAGTGTTCTATCGTAGAAAAGGTTTCAGTCGTAGTCATCTGGACACTGTTTTCAGAATCAAGACGTTTCGGCTCCCATCCGGAAGTCAATGAGAATGACTTCCGGATGGGAGCTAAAGCAAAAATAAACACGCACACACAGCCGCACAACCCTGCGGCTAAATCACTGCAACGCCTGATTTGGTCTGAATGAAGCCTTGGACGTAGCCTGCAGTGGAATCATATATCCTTAAATGTTCAGTTTGTTGTATGTAAATGTGTAAATTGTTATAGAACACAGATATCTGGACCCAAATGCAAGTCTTGACAGAGGTTAGTTGCAATTTAACACAGTTTATTTAGAAACCAGAAGAGATGGAATGGCAGAGCAAGGCAGGCAGCGTGAGCAGATCAGTGAGCTTGGTGAATGGTCTGGCATGGCAGAGAGCAAGGCAGGTAGCAGGTATCTCAGCGGAGAAGTGAACCTAAGCACAAGGAAACACAAGATTAATCAGGAGTACAAAAAACACAAGGAAACAACAGACTAAGAGGTTGGCCGTGACGTTATACCACGTTGGTATATAACTGAATGATCTGGCGAAAACTGGAGTGAAGAGCTGGGTAGATATATTGCAGAGTCTTGATTGAACACAAAGGAGTTGTAATGAGTTGACATTTATCCCTTTTTTGCGGTACATGTCAACATATCATCCAATTTAATTTCTGTGCTCCCTTTTAATAAAACATCTAAAATGGTGAGTAAGCAGAAAACACTCTTACAATCCCCACTAATTAATGTCCTTTCTCATCCCACACTGCATCATCATTAGGTCAGTTTCTCATACAGACCCTGCTGGAGTTCAGGTTTAACCGCCATGATGTTTGGTTAAATGGTCCTCATGAATGGCCACCATTTGACTTCAGAAACATTTACGTTTACCTCCTAGACACTCCTGGTTAGTACATATCGAATTTATGTATTGAAATCTCAAAATATGTCACTATTTGCTCATGCTGTGGGTGGCTGATATATTGATTACTCATAATGGTGTTTAGAATTTGAGAATGATAATATTGGTGTGAGTGTACTACATTGTAACATTGTGTTAGATACTTACACCTGTTTTAGACTGTTTTACTTGAATTGCATTTATTGCAAACTATCCCAAAACTATTGACTAAGCTGTTATCTCTATTTTCTTCACTTATGATTTTTTGTCCTAAAAGGGGCACATTTAGCAGATGACTACTTGTGAAAAAATCATTAATCTTACTACTTTTACTACTAATAAATTAATTGGTTTTACAATCCATTGGTTATGCACTGACAGACAAAAATAGAAATGTTTCAGTGATAACCTGAATGATTGTGCAATCTGCCTGCAGTCATCCTTGGTCTGACTCCTGCCTCCGTCCCACTCCTGCTTTCCCTGGAACCTGCACTGGATCAGCACACTCTTCCTGGCTCTGTCTGCTTCTGTGTTCTGTGATTGGGTTCACTATTAGCCTCCTTAACAATTAGGGAGGAGTCACAGGTGTGCAGGAGGTGGGCAGAAACACACACAGAATACAAACAGGGGACTGACAGGAAAACAAAGGAAATGGAGAGAGGCATAGCTGGACCATGACATAAATATGGTTTTATCAGAAATTGTAAACTCAAAGCCAAAGCCACATCTCATATGTTCTATTTTGAAGGAAATTAAATTTCATTAACACACATCACTCAGTAATATTGATGATGAAGGACAAAACTCTTGACTACAGGATGTATTCAGGGGTCTGGTTAAGCACTCCGCACAGTGATAATAGTGTACTGTACGTATTAGCAGATAGAGAATCAACATTCACCAAGGATTACAGATGAACAGAAGTACAGTTGGATTTCAATTTCAGAGCTCAGTCTTTTGTCTTTTTTTTTTCTCAGAGCTTTTTCCCTCCTTGTGGAAGACTCTCCCATCAGGCTGCTCTCTCCACTTCAGGGTGACTCCACTCACTCCTTTCTCCTTCAGTCTGTCCTGGAGCTGGGAAACACAAATGGCAGCCGTTTTGAAAAATTCATACAGTTTTTAGTTTTGTCAGCCAGACAAAGTTTTCTTTGGATCTTCGTAACTGTTTTGTGATCACCAGACAAACGTCTGTCTTATTCAGTGATCCTGACATAGCAATCCTTCTGTTATTGCAGTGTGATCACGGAACCACTAAGGTTGTTCTGCCAAAATCAGGATTTTTTTCCTGATCTTAAAGGTGGGGTGTGCGATTATAATTCAATACAATTTTTTTATTAAATTCAGCGAATATCTCCCCACGGCCCGCTAGCTGTCCGTTCTGTGTGCGCGCTCAAAAAAAATCTGGTGTTTGTACACCCGGACCGGGCCACACAACACTATTCCAGCAGTGATTTGTGTGTCAGCTAACATTAAATTACTTGCCCACGGATATTCAGCTTACTTTCTAGTTTGCCAAGATATGCTGCTGTTGTGATGTTAGCTATAGTAGCAGGAGAGTTGTGAGTATCGCTGTCTGGAGCTGGTGTGCTGGCTCTGGGAAACCGTCTCGTCCTCTCTGGCTGTTAGCTTCACAGCAGCAACTGTAGGGACAGTTTGCTAACCCACAACCTAGCTAACATTAGTTCCATTACTTGTTGTGTCATTGTTTGCTCTGTATAATAGTATTTGTCATGGTATTGGATTTCTCCAGAATCGCATACCCCACCTTTAAGAAAACACATCTAATTATATCCATGCCTGGAGTGATTATTTGTCATGTTGAGATGACAAAATAATAAAACCAGCCATTCAGTTTGATCCTAATCATGATAATAACTCTTCTATATCCATTGTTGTGGCTGCTTTGCATTTGACTCTGTTGAGGCTGCTGCAGAAATGTGGTTTTTACAGTCACACAAACACTGTAGTGGCAAACCACAGAGCAAGCCAAATAAGCAAAGAAATGTAAATTTATTTGTAACTAATTTACATCTGTCCTGGGTGTGAATGGGTTAGTGTCTCAGGGTGGATTATGGAGACTCACCTTTTTGAGGATGTCTGCTTTCACAGCAGGGTCATTCAGATCCACAGAGGAGTCCTCCAGCTTCATCCTCAGCTTTACTACCTGTCGCATGACTGGTGTGTAGACACAGAGAACAACAACATGCTGTGGCATTACCTTTGTGATGCCAAACTCATATATGTAAATGAGCACAATGTTTGAGTACAGTTTAACATCAGTTACAATGTAATGCAGTATTCTCTCTCTTCCACTGAAGCATAGTAAACTACTCACCAGGAAGTGGAGGGATGCTATAGCAGACAAATGGTAATCTAGTTTCACAGGGAAGAAACTTCCATCTTCCTGAATTATCCAAAGCTGCAACACCACATGCGACACTCGAGAGAATTTTGTTGTAACCTGTGTCCCAGTATCTGAATGAGGAGCCACTCCCATCAGACCAGTAAATGTTTGGATCTCTGTACAAACCAATCCATGCCCAGTTAGAAAGCACCAAGCTCTGGAGCTCCTGGCTCTCAGTGGCGTTCCTCACAGTGGCCAGGTCTATGAAGTTCTCCCTGCAGTACCTCTGAGCACGGGACCAGTTCATGCTTTCATTCACAAAAACAAATTCAGGATCCAGCTGTGTTCCTGCAGTTTGGGAAAAAAATATTTTTTGAGTTGACATACTGAACATAATCATTATCAGAGAAGAGATAATGCTTTGCTGGGTACTTACCATTATTACAGATGAATGGAAAATTCGCTAAGCAATTATTAGCCTGCCATGGTTGTTTATTTCCACTCAAAACACAGAAGTAATTGTACACATAGTAAAAAGTTGGATGATCGATTATCCAGTTCCTATATTCAGCCCCTCTCCCTCTGTAGCCGTCTGACCACCTCCAGTCGATTATAGTGTACAGGCCAATCCAGACCTTAGTGTTGTTTTCAAACGATGAAACTGTGGTGATAAGTTGGTTCTTTTCTTCAGTGTTTTCAATGGTGGCAAGGTCTGTGTACGTCACTCTGCAGTAGGTCTGAGCTTCAGTCCAATTCATAGGATCAGCAACATAGTGGTACTGATGGAGAAGGCATGAGGAGATGTTGCAGCCTGAGGACGACACAATTCTTTCAAATGTAAGGTGGCTGAAAGTGATTTTTTTCTTCAGTATGACACAATAATAAGCACTGTTAGACATTATCAAATAATTCACTGACCTGAAAGATACAAGACACCCAGCAAGATCCAGTCCATCATCATGCTGCTCTGTGGAGTGTGTGTGTCGATGTACACAACTAAGACGAAACACTACCTCTATATTTGCTGTTCTTAGTCAAATCGAGGTAATCTTAACAAAAGGCTTCTCTTCTCTGTTACTGGCAGGTCACTGTCATTCTTTATGCAAAAAGCATTGTGATGGCAGACATATGAAAATGTCTGTCTCCACAACACATTATCCGTGCGTAGCCAATGGGCATTTTTGGAGCCAGAGGTTTTTTTCAGTCACACCCGTTTGTCATGCGCATGTTTATTTGATGGGGTCAGTTCATCTCAATTACAAAAAACATATGTTCTCACTTATCTCTGGTGGTATCCAGCCATGCAGATGGTTTAATTTGACCAGGATAGGAAGAGGTTTCTGCCTCTATGTCTTCAGTAGAAAGTAGTTCCAAAGAGACCTGTTTACAAAGAAGCTGGATCGGATGTTTGAAATGTTCATCTATTAATGAGAGCAGAAAAAGAAATTAAGGAAATAATACTTAGACAATGTGTAATGATGATAGTTCATCACACACACATATGATGGGAGCAAGGAACAGGAGAGAATAACATGCAGCCATGCAAATATATTTGAATTCTTATGCATGGCAGAGTACAGAAAATGTGATGTCCATCTCTGTTTCACAAACAAAAGCAAGTGCATCCTGAGGATCCAAAGAGGGTGAGAAACCAGAAAATAAAGACTGAGGTTCATGAAATTTGAAAACAATCATTAATTTGTTATTCGTGCTGAATGAAGACAACTTTCATTCAGGTGCCAGATGATTTTAACATCAACTGTAATACATAAAAAAGAATACAGGCTTTGTTGCTGTCTACTATCATGACTTTTGTACGTTCAAAATGGGGTAATTTGCTCCTATATACATAAACACTCATACATAATGTGCAGTTTATGTAGTCTCCACATTATAAATGTAACTTGCTCCTATACAAATATTACAGAGCCACTCACTGACATTACAAAGCTGGCCTAGAGCTGCTT
Source organism: Siniperca chuatsi (assembly GCF_020085105.1). NCBI lineage: Eukaryota > Metazoa > Chordata > Actinopteri > Centrarchiformes > Sinipercidae > Siniperca > Siniperca chuatsi. The sequence goes on from NC_058063.1 coordinate 14,998,306, forward strand.
TAGGTGAGATCAGGTGAGTTTTTCCACCGCCTTTCAAGTGACACAAAGCATTTGAAATGATGACAATCAAAAACACAGAAGGCTATTCTAGTGGGCTGACCAAGATAACAACACAAACTAGCCACTTGATATAAAGGACCATGTGTGTGAAAAGTTTGCTCCTCTCCCTTTTCACTAGGCTCTGTCAGTGTGGATCAAACTGTGGCTCACTTTTCATTGCTTTTACACAAAATCCATTCAATGATCACATCTTTCAAATTTCATGAACTGTTTTCTCACTCAAACTCAACCACCACCAAAACTCTCTCTATTTACACTCCATTTTACACACGTTTACATACTATTGTAAAAACTGTTAAACGTATGTTCAAAACATACACATAACTAAAAAGAAATTTTAAAATAATGTATAAACTCCTAACTGGGACACTGAGCGCCTCATATCTTTCCTTGATGACCTCTATTCAAGACTTGTGGCATGTGAGGAAAGGGGGCAGGTGAGGCAGAATCCAGAACATTTTGCAATTGTATAGGACAATGTGGAGTTTCACCTGCCACCTCTTCAGTGGTTTATAGACCATCCCAGGATAGTGTCACTTTTCCTTCCACCGTACTCTCCATTCCTCAACCCCAAAGAGGAAATCTTTTCCTCGTGGAGGTGGAAAGTTTCTGACCACCAGCCACATTATCAGATGTACCTCTTGGACACAATAAATGCTGGATGTCTGGACATATCTGAAGAAGATTGCCAGGGATGGATCAGGCATGCGAAAGATTCTTTCCCAGGTGTATTAGACGAGCGGACGTGGTATGATGTGGATGAGAACCTGTGGCCAAATGCAGAAGACAGGGTTGACTAGCACTGTTGTATTTCTATATCTGTAGCTGTCCTATACAAGTATGTATAATGAATATCTATAGTTCTGTATTGCATTAGTGGAATTACTTTAGTTTCATTGTGTGCACTTGTGTGCAAAAATGGCAACAAAAAAGGAAGCACTATCCATGCAGTAAAGAAGTGACCTTATAAAATACAACTTTATCATTATCATTATTCTACCACTAAAAGAAGTAGAATGTTATTATCTTCATGTTTATTACACATTCTGCATCAAAACCATTTGCAACACTTAAATTAAAAGCACATTTTATATGTCATTAGGTGGGTTGTTGTTTTTGTGAAAGCCATGCAGGTAATAATGCATAATGTTTGAGTCCTCATAAGAAATTCCCAGTACATTGTTCTATTACCTCCAAATGCACTTGATTGTTCTGATTTGTGTCTAAAGTTCATGGGTGCTCAAAGACTCTTACTTCATATTCACCGCAGATAATATTGTCATTGTAGGATACTTTTTGGAAATTTTTTGCTTAAAGTTAAAACAGTTTTCCTAACATAAATCCACAATGTTTATTTGATAATTTTCTCATGTAGGTGTATGAATGTGAGTGAATGTCCTACATCTTTATGTTGCAACAACAAAGTGCAAAACTTGGACTTACAAAACTAATTCTTGGAATACTTTTTCATTGCTATTATTATTATTATTATTTCCTGTTTTATTTCGTAATATTCTCCCTCCCTCTTGTGTCTGGGAGTTTTGCTTCCTGTCTTTGATTGCTGTGATTGTTTTCACCTGTGTCTCGTTGTCTCCCCTACCTGAGTGTATTTAGTCTGTGTTCTTCCTTTGTTCTGTGTCAGTTTGTTGTTGTACTTCTGTCAAGCGTCCTGGTTTATTGGTTCCCTTGTAATTTCCCTGTCTGTGGATTTAGAATTTTGCCTGCTCATCATTGGCCTTGTGTTTCTGTTTTGGACTGCTTACCTGCTGAGAGTTGCTTTGCCTGGCAGTTCAGTGTAAGCTTTTTTTTAACAGTAATCTACACCAGCTCTGCCTGCTAGTCTGCATTTAGGTCCTGTTTCCTGGCATTCCCTGTTTCCTGGCTTGACTAATCGTAACAGGTTGACATTTAATTTTACACACTTTAAATGTAAAAGCTAACAGATTTTTTTGAAATCCATTTTACTGTAATGGAAGAAAGCAACAATGCTGAATTTCATTGTTAATTTATTGAGATATTTGACAGATATTTTAAAAGTGAGCAGTTTATCACTGTTGGTCTGTTTCAGAACTGTTAAGTTCTTTATTTTTTGGGTGTTCCTCAAAGGAAATATTATATGTAGTCAGCTATTCACATAAGGACCAATATGTGATAGTAGTACACTTCAGGTCATAATATTTCATTCTGTGTGTTCAAAAGGTCAATATAATTTTGGAAAGCTGGAACAGCATTGGTTATGAGCTCTTTTCATTACTAATGAAATGTGGAACAAAACAAGGAAAGCCCAGAATATGCTTTTAAAAATTAGACAGCCTTTCCATACTGTTCCTCTTGGCCCCCATACAACCTCAAATAAATGTCCCATGTTGCCTTGTGGTTGAGCTCATGAAGCGTTTATGTATGAATGACTGACATGTATTGGATTCCATATTCAGACAGTAGGGTTTAGTCTCCGTCCAGGTCCTTCTCTTCAAAGGATAGTCCTACATTTTACTGTGCGGGAGCCCTGAGGTGCAAAACCCAAGACGTTTCAGAAAACGCAACAAATAATTTGGGGCCAGTTTCCAAAAAGTGGGTTTAGTGGAAAGGGGTTATTTTATGTTTTGTTCCTTTCCACTTTTTTTTTCCTGTTTGTTAGTTTTGGGTGTATTGTCAATATTTTGGTGACATTTGATCAATGTGTGATTTTGTTTTATCAGAATGGTGTCACCAACAGTTTGACTGTAAAATGTTTTTAAATTTAAATTGACAAAAATACCCAGTCTGAAACATGTGATATCAGTGCCTCAATATTTGAAAAGGTGATTGGGAAACCATGTCTCTCTAGTGGCGCAGTCAGTAAATCACCTTCTCTGGGGATACAAATGTCCAGGTTTTACATTCCCTGGCAGCCAAGTCCAACTTGCAAACACTGTGGCAATTCATGCATGTGGTAAGTGTTCATTGAGGTCATTAAGTTGAAAGATGCCTGTTGTGACCACGTGAAAATTTCTTATTTTTCTGTTAGTGTTTGTGTAGCAAAAGCCGTAAGACCTAGATTACAAATTCCATCCACTACGCAAGCAAATATGACACTCATTAACCTCAAGGTGACCCTGTAATCAAGTTTACATTTTTGCAATAATCTCCACAACAGTTCAGCCTAGAGTCAAAATTCTTTCATCATTTTAATCTCTCAAGTCTTCTGCGTCTTTGCTCCACTGGTCTTCTGCTCTAAAAATGTCAGCTAAAAATTGCTATTTGCCAATCGTCCCAAAACTTAGTCAGGATCATCTACAGATTTCACTGATCTTAAGTTTTGATACGTCAGTCCGTTTCAATTGTACAAGCCAATTCAATTTTTATCAAAATAGCAACAAATGTCATGTGAAACACATCTTTACTGAAGGTCATAAGCAACATCAAATGTTTCTGAAAGTAGATTTATATACCTCATCAGCATATAGCATCAGCATACAGTGATCACCACGATTACTTATTTGAAAAAAAAATAATAAAATCAAGAGTTTTGCTTATCAAATAAGAAATAAGCATCCAAATGCTCGCAATCTGCTTGGACCCTGTTATTGCTGCTTGCAGCTATATTTTTCCTTTAATTTTTTTTTTTAAATCAAATATTTCCTCATCAGGTATGGAATGCCATTTAGTCAACATTAAATAAATAAATAAATAAATAAATATGCCTATGAAATGAGTCAATTTGGTTCAATAAATAGGTTTTTATTTCATGGGACTTTTATTTCATAATGCCACAGTTTCATTTGTTATATTCAAATGAAGGGGGTGTGGTTATCTCACAGAGCTGCAAGACTTGATAGAATACCTGCTAGAGGCGTAAACAGCAACACTCCCCCGGTGCTCCGAGCTCCCAGTCCAGGTAGAGTCAGCTAATAGGACAGCTAGTGTCACGGCTAACTAGCTAATGGCAGCTAATGTTAACGGCATTCAGCGGTTACTTTAGCAACAAGTAAAGCTATCTGTACATCGGGAAACTCCATAAGTCACCAAGAGTTGAGGCAGAGCAGGGTGCCAGGAGCCAAACCCGGCAAGAAAACCACCTCGGTAACGTTACTGGATTCCCTGTCAAGTCGTGCAAACTGGCCTCCATCTTCTCTGAGGCTGTGTCCGATCTTGGGCTCTGTGAGATAACCACCCCCCCTTCATTTGAATATAACAAATGGAAATGTGGCATTATGAAATAAAAACCTATTTATTTATTGAACCATATTAACTCATATATATGTATTTCATAGCCATATTTATTAATTTCATAGGCATATTTATATATTTATTTTATATTGTCTAAAATGGCATTCCATAATTAGGAGGCGAAGTGCACTCAACCTACATCTTTGTTGCTTTTATCAGACTGGTCAACACGTGCTCCGCTTATGTGCAGTTTGAAGTACAATATGTGCTCATACCATTATCCGTTATTCACTATGATCCAACCTTTTGCATATCCTTCCAGTCTTGCATGAAGGTTTGACATTTGTATGTAAATGTGTAAATATGGTTTTATCAGACTGGTTCACAAACTTAAACTTGAAGCCAAAGCCACATCTCGTATGTTTTATTTTGAAGGAAATTTCATTAACACACATCACTCAGTAGTATTGATGATGAAGGACAAAACTCTTCTATGACTACAGGATGTAGAGGACAGTGATAATAGTGTACTGTATGTATTAGCAGATAGAGAATCAACATTCACCAAGGATTACAGATAAACAGAAGGACAGTTGGATTTCACTTTTAGAGCTCAGTCTTTTTTCTTCTTCTTTTTCCCTCCTTGTGGAAGACTCTCCCATCAGGCTGCTCTCTCCACTTCAGGGTGACTCCACTCACTCCTTTCTCCTTCAGTCTGTCCTGGAGCTGGGAAACACAAATGGCAGCCGTTTTGAAACAATCGTACACTTTTTTTGTTTTCTTGACATAAAAACCTTTAGGTTACAAAGTAACTGTTTTGTGATCATCAGACAAACGTCTGTCTTATGATTCAGTGATCCTGACATAGCAATCATTCTGTAATCACAGTGTGACCACGGGACCACTAAGGTTGTTCTGCCAAAATCAGGATTTTTTCCCTGATCTCAAGAAAACACATACAATTATGCCTGGAGTGATTATTAATAAAACCAGTCACTTAGTTTCATCCTAACCATGATAATAACTTCTACTCACTGGCTGCTTTACATTCTACTCCGTTGAGCCTGCTGGTTTGGTTTTTAGATGCTATCAAACTCTGTAGTGGCAAACCACAGAGCAAGCCAAATAAGCAAAGAAATGTAAATGTCTTTGTAACTAATTTACATCTGTCCTGGGTGGATTATGGAGACTCACCTTTTTCAGGATGTCTGCTTTCACAGCAGGATCATTCAGATCCACAGAGGAGTCCTGCGGCTTCATCCTCAGCTTTACTACCTGCCTCATGACTGGTGTGTAGACACAGAGAACAACAACATGCTGTGGCATTACCTTTGTGATGCCAAACTCATATATGTAAATGAGCACAATGTTTGAGTACAGTTTAACATCAGTTACAATGTAATGCAGTATTCTCTCTCTTCCACTGAAGCATAGTAAACTACTCACCAGGAGGTGGAGGGACGCTGTAGCAGACAAATGGTAATCTAGTTTCACAGGGAAGAAACTTCCATCTTCCTGAATTATCCAAAGCTGCAACACCACATGCGACACTCATCGAGTCAATTAGGTTTTCATTGTTACCCCAGTATCTGAATGAGGAGCCACTCCCATCAGACCAGTAAATGTTTGGATCTCTGAACAAACCAATCCATGCCCAGTTAGAAAGCACCAAGTTCTGGAGCTTCTGGCTCTCAGCGGCGTTCCTCACAGTGGCCAGGTCTATGAAGTTCTCCCTGCAGTACCTCTGAGCACGGGACCAGTTCATTCTTTCATTCAAAACAACAAATTCAGGATCCAGCTGTGTCCCTGCAGTTAGAGGGAATGGGGAATTGTTGAGTTCACATTCTGAATTTTGAAATAATCTTTTTTCCAGATCAACATATGCCATGCTATATCCTTACCTCTGTAACAGATAAATGGATATTCCCTAGAGCAACCATCATCCCACCACCCTCCATCATTTCCAACGCTCACACAGAACTGATTAGCTGAGTAAAAGTCTGGTTCATTGTCATTATAGTTATCCCAGTTCCTATATTCAGCTCCTCCCCCTCTGTAGCCATCTGACCACCTCCAGTCAATTATAGTGTACAGGCCAATCCAGACCTTAGAGCTGCGACCAAAAGATGAAACTGTGTTGATAAGTTGGTTAATTTCTTCATTGTTTTCAATGGTGGCCAGGTCTGTGTACGTCTCTCTGCAGTAGATCTGAGCTTCATTCCAAGTCTTTAAATCAGCAACATAGTGGTACTGATGGAGAAGGCATGAGGAGATGTTGCAGCCTGTGAGGGGAACAAGTGTCTGATTTGTTAAAGGTTGTATCCACAGTCGGAGTCTGTCTGTTAATGTCTTTTAACCTGTAAGTGGCTCAGACTATTTTTTGGTTTGATGAACAATTCTGACATACAACTGAGATTCCAATTCATTAGCGCTGCAAAACTGTATGTTGTTGTACAAACTATTATCTCCAGTGTTGTTGGATTGTTTAAATTTGTTGGGCTGCTTGGATCCTTATTTACTTATTTACTGCCATCTAAATATGATTTTAAAGGTTTATTACCAATTTACCTGTAGCAGCTGACTAATTGTGGGCAGGTCACTATGGATTAAGCAGGATTGTGTCCATGAATTGATCGCCGCTGACTAATTTTAGAATCGGGTTGAATTTCTGGCACATCATTGGAAGTCTGTGGGACTGAGAAGTGAAATGGAGCTGTTAGTAACCCTCTCCTGGGTTGTGGTGAGGTAGTCTGAGGCCAAAGATGCTATTAAAGACAATGGTGGAAAATAACTAACTACATTTACTCAGGTAGTGTACAAAGTACCATTTTGAAGTACTCATACTTTACTTAAGTATTTCCATATTCTGTTACTTTTTACTTCTACTTTCCATTTCAGTGGAAAATGTTGTGCTTTTTACTTCACTACATTTATCTGATAGTTAGCCTTGCTTGTTATTTTTCATGTTCAGATTTCACATAAAAACCCACACGAAAAGCTTGTAAAATACATAGTTCAGAATTTAACCAGTGGCTCCCACATCTATGGTTTGTGGCCTTAACAAAAAAAGCAGTTAGGGCCTTTTGTCATGTTTCAGATGTCTGAAGCAATTCCATCAAAGACACATTTCCCCTCTAAACTTCTCACATGGTTTATTTTATTTATTATTTCAGTATTAGCGTATTATACAATAAGTCAGACATAAAAGAAATTAAAGAATTCACTTACCTGAGAGATACAAGACACCCAGTAAGATCCTCTCCATCATCATGCTGCTCTGTGGACTGTGTGTGTTTCAACGTACCGCACTAAAAGGAAATTCTTCCGACATCATTGACGTCATTAGGCAAATCTAAGTCAACACCAGGTCCTCTTCTCTGTTAGTGATAAAGGTCACAAGTATGTTGCACTCTTTATGCAAAAACTATTGTGATCAGTCGGTGTTTTGTTAATTTTTAACAGGGGAGAAAGCACCCCACAACTACACGTTGCTACTTGTCACTTTGATCATGAAGGTGACACTATAGAGTATATAGGCTACAATGTAGTATAGAATTTAATATATATGGTATATAGTTTAAAGAATATGGCTGCTCTCTCCATTTTAGGGTGACTCCCCCTCTGTGTCCCAACGGACCCTGAGAGCTAAGGGGAAAATTGTAATAGAACTGTTTTACTTGACTAAAACTATTTCCTACATCAACCAGAATGCCTTTCAATACCTGCAAAAGACAGGTGTGAATGTGTTGCTTTCAAAGATCAACGTATGGGCAGAGACATTTTGTTATTTTGCTATTATTATGTAAATAATGGGGCAACTATGTACAGGAGACCAGGGAGGACATGTATAATTATTTGTCATGTTCTCTATTTCTTTCATTTAAAATTAATTAAAATTAAATAAAATAAATAAATAAATGGGGAGTTAAATTTCTATTTGATCTTAATCATGCAATGATTATTTGCAGTTACTAAAACACAAAGCTCTTTATGTCAAGACATTTTTAATGTATTTATTTATTGCAATAAAACACTCAGGAAAATAGTCATTAAGATGCAAATGAGCCCAGCCGCAGTTCATCTGATTTGCATTTTTCATGAAGTGTCTGGAAAGTACTGAAGCCGCTGAACTTGAATATTGGTTGGAAAGAAAACACTTTTAGAAACTGCAAGAGTGTATTCATCCTGCAACACGGAGGCTGTAAGTGAAGAAATGTTACATCTTAAACTTCATTGACGACTATGGTTCAATCATATCACACTGGACTAGAACTGCTGTGAGCCATTAAAAGTCAAGATTAAGTAGGAGGCCAATGAGGGAAACAGAAAGGTAAAGTTGTGTAAAAACTATCAAGTCTTTCTTAAAACAATACTCTGGTGCCCATATGAACACTGAAACAGGTTTTGCTTGTTGTAATAATCCCTCCTCTTCATGCTAGCCATTAAAAGATCCACTCCTAATGCACTTTCAATGTAAGTGAATGGGGGAAAAATCAATCCTTGCCCAGATTTGTGACAAAACTATATATGTTGTACAGGTCATCATTTTCCGTTGAATTGCAAAGATTTGGATTAGCCATATTTGGTACAAAATTTCCTCTGTTAGTCAATAAATATTGGCTAAGTGTAGTTGATGACTATTGAAATGAGACAAGAGGCTACATGAATTCATTCCAGATATTCCAGATACAATAACAGACTCTTACCACTATTTCATTATTGTGACACAAAACTATTTACAACATCAGAATACATCTGTACAATGTGTGCAAATGGATGTTAAGCCCTGACTGTCTAATCATGCCTGACATATCAATAAGGGAAACTTGGATCACACTTTATTTTACTGTACACTTAGCGCATTAATGGAAAACACAAATGTAAAAATCACAGGACACATGCAAAATGGACACATGATGCCCTATGACCTAGGTATCAGACAGGTCTCAATCTGCAATCTATCCACGCAGTTAAACATTATGTTAGAGCCTGCTTAAGAGACCTAAGTTAACTGGCGATAACCAGCTTGGTTGTACCACTTCTTTCAGGCCCAAAATGTCTTAGTAAATGACTGGAATGCTGGATAGCAACCGAGTGTATGTGCTGCAGTTTGTAGGAGAATCTGGTGGTACCTCACATAGTCTGAGGGAGACTCAAGACTGGGTTCAAGAGCCTCGCCCAGTTTAACGAGGCAGTATCGAGCCTCAAATATCCCTCAAATAATGGACAAACTTGAACTTGACTTGAATCCTTATAATACTCAGGCACCATGATCAAGGACAAACCTGCAGTACATATCAAAATGTTATTGATAAACTAGCCGTGACGTTGAGGCTGTTAAATAGAAATCTATTTTTCAGATCCTCCTAACAGAGTTGTGGAGGCAAATTTTCCTTAGCCCTTCTTAACGTGATGTCAAATAAGTGACAGAAATGTTGTGCTGTTGTTCATGGCAATGCTTTTCTTAATGATGAATGCTTATGCAAAAATTAAGTGTGTGTGGAATTAATCAACTCTGAAAAAATAAACAATATTTTTATGATTACAATTTTTATTTATATATACTGTATTTTTATATATATTTTATATATAACATATTCATTTTAAATTTGTATTTTATATATTTTCATATATATTTTATTTATATTATTTTCTTTATAGTCTTATTTAGTGTGTGGGAGGAAACCGCAGCACCCAGGGTAAACCCATGTGGACACGGGGAGAATCACTAAGCCACCCTGTATTGTCACGTCACTGCTGTCTGCCACTGGCATCTGAGGAAAACACTGTTGATACCGGGTTGTTGGTAGGCTACTCTGCTACTCCAGGCCTGTGAGTAGGAAATTTCTTCTTTATTCTCCTTGGAGATCAGTTCCATCATTACCAGGTCTCAAAACAGTGGTGGGCCTTAAAAACAGCAAACATCGCTTCAATTCCTGGTGAGACCCAGTCAAAAAAAGCTTGAATCCTTTCTTGTGCTCTGGAAAAAACAGCTGCAATTCTTGCTCGGGCACTCTCCAGAGCAACCCAGAGTAGACCTTGCTCCGGCTCTGGATCATAGGCCCTGGAAATATCAGCTTCACTATCTTCTCTGGTCATGGGAAAAGCATCTGCAATTCTTGCTCAGGCCCTATGAATGAGAACCTGTGGCCAAATGCAGAAGGCAGGGTTGACTAGCACTGTTGTATTTCTATATCTGTAGCTGTCCTAAAGTATGTAGAGTGAGTATGTATAGTTCTTGTTTGCATCAGTGGAATTACTTTAGTTTCATTGTGTGCACTTGGAATTACTCTTACTGCAAAAATGGCAAAAAGAAAAACCTATTGAAGCATATTGCAGCATTTCTGTGTCCTTTATTGAAATGTAGCACAATCCATGCAATAAAGAAGTGAGCTTATAATAAATATTCTACCACTAAAAGGAACCAGTAATTTTACTGAAAAAAATACTTAAAATAATATTGTTAAATACTATAAATTTGTATGCAAAGTTTTGCAATTTATATGGTTTATACAGCATGTTCTAAATACTGAAATATTGTATAGGCCTATGAATATAGTTTATGTTTAAGCCTACTGTGAAACTAATTGAGTGTGCAAAGGGGGTATTCTTTTGTTTATTGAAAGATAGTAATGCTGGTTTTGTCGTATGGGGTGCAGTATGTGGACCCAAATGCAGACGACCAAGAAGCAGTATGAAGATGAGGTAGCCGGATGACTACAGTGTTTATTGGGGTGAAGTAGCTTACAGACAGGTACAGGCAGACAGACAGGTAGGCAACAAACAGGTAATAGGCAGGTAGGCAGATACAGGTCCAGGTAGTAGGAAATGGGTTACCGGCTGGCACTGGTAGAAACCAAGAAAAGAGTCCAACAAGGCTAAAATAATCGGAAAGGGAGCATGGAAAGTGTAAAGTCCAAAATCCAGACACAGTCCAAGGGAGACAAAGAATCCATACAAACAAACTCACGGTAAGGAATGCTGGAAACTGGGCATGGGAAGAAGGTACCACGGAAAATGTGCATAACGGCGGGCCGGACCCCCCCTACAGTTTTACCATAATGAACCTAACGTCTGGCTCCAGCTAGTGATTTTTGTCCTTTACTCATCCTCAACCCGTCCCTACGAGCCGAGACACTAGTTCAATATTCATACCACTACCCTGTGACCACTAAGCAGGCTGCAGAGGTTACACCAGCATAGCTTTGTACAACTCAAGCCTGAGCAGGTATAATCATCCACAATAACGGGAAGCACCTGTGTGGGTATGCAGGTCCTTTAATCTATAATAATGAATCATATTTTACAGTTGATCGTATGTTTTGTATGTAAAATCAAAGTAAATAGTCTCTATAGCTGTTAAAAACCTGTAGTGGAGTAAAAAGTACAACACTTTCCTCTAAAATGTAGAACATCAAAATTGTACCTAAGTACAGTACTTGAGAAAATGTCTCTAGTTAATTTCCACTGCTGGTCATTGAAGGCTACTTTTGGAAAGTTTTCTCAGCGCAATGAAAGCTAATAACTACACTAATAATGGTTTTACTAACATAATTACATGACATCCAGCCTATTTGATGATTTACCCAAATACTGCAGCTGCATGTAGGTGACTGAATGTCCAATCACTGTGCTGTACTTACTGTATTTAAAACAGTGAAACTTTATTTTATTTATCCATCTGCAATACCAAGCAAAACATTTAATCAAAACAAAACATGGCTGATCACAATCAGTTTATCTGTCACAGTTGATAGCAGCATATGATCGACGGCCAACAGTGTGAAAAGAATTAGGATTGCATAAGTCTTTCTAAAGATGGAATCAAACAATATTTTCAATGTGAGTCACATTTAAAAAGCATAAACATAACAAAACATAAGCTATTCTAAGTGACAAAACACACGTATCACTTGAAGATACAGATATTATCATTTCATCACCTCCACAGCTCTTTGTTTATTTTGTCTCTTCTCTTCGCAGCTTCTCGTTTCTCTCCAGAACTTGCAGTTTGTTCTCCCTTTGTCACAGTTCGTGTGGTCTCCAGTTTGCAGATGCCGTGTGCAGCCACAACATGCTGCATTTTCTCCTTCTCTCTCTTTGAACTGTTTGATTTTCTGCATATGTTTGATGAATAGTTACACCCAGTGTAATACATGTTAAATGGACTCTGCAAGTGTCCTGTCAAGTATGGTACTGAAGAAGAAGAGTAGCCATTGGAGAAATGATTAAATGACTTTACATCAGAATCATACATATTTGCACTGACACCATCCTCTCCTCTCTGTTTAATACTTTTTCCTTCTATTCTCTTCCTCTCCTCTGCTGCGGCCTCCCTTTTGTTTTTCACAGCTGCAGGTTTGACACTATTTATTGTAAGGCTAATATCAGTTACACCAATTGTTTTTGTTCCAGTCTTTGCAACAGTATTGATCTGCGTTTCCCCGGCAGGATCATTCACCTTTAGTCTTTTCTTTTGGGATTCATGGCTTTGCTCTAACTTATGGTCTGCATTGTGTGTTCTCAAATGTACTGTGGGGGTCCCTCTAGTGTTAAGATGACACAATTGCTCCTTTGAGTTTATATTAAGCTGATGTCTGTTTAGCTCATGACTTTTTTGTCCTCCATCTTTTTGTAGCTTTGCAAAATTTGACTTTTGTGTTTTCAAACATGGTTTGTAACTGTCTCCATCTGCTCCAGTGTCTGTTTGAAGCAACATCTCTTTGTGTGGCCGCACACTCGCCATTCTCTGGTTCTCTAGCTGATTTTCAAGTTCTCCCGTAAAGTCTGTCTTCTTCAAAACCATATCATCATAGCCCTTCTTTAAGATATCACCATTCAAGTGCATCAAGTTCTCCCCTCCGTTGCAGCTTTCATCTTTCAGTTGATGAAGAGGATCAAGAGCTTCTCCTCTCTCTGCCTCGCCATGTCTTCCTTCAGCTTCGACATCTGAATGTGCGCTGCAAGCTTCCTGGTCGACATCATCAGTTTTTTCAGGATGTCTGCTCACTTTGAAGATAAAAAAGGGAGGTTATTACTTATAAACACAAACAGCAGTGTACAGACCTATAGGCCACACGTCCCGAAAACGATCGATCTTAGAAGTTAAGCGTGTTCTCTACAAACGCTTTTTTAACACAAAGCAGCAATTAACGCCTTAACGTCATCTGGATAGATGCTGAAGATGATATTGAATACACCTTAAAGTAGTCAACGAGTGGGTAGGAAGCATTCGTTAATCTACGATAATTTCTAAGAGTCTTCAGTTATGATGCTTTTGGGAAACACCTCTTCAGCTTAAGGTTTGTTAGACGAATTTTACAATCAAATGCCTTTGGGAAACTCTGCCCTGTTCTGTTGTCCAACCTCATTTTGAACAATTGATAGTAAAGCAGTTTTTGTCCCCAGTGGGTTGAAAAAGGCCTATCTAGTTGACACATTTTAAATGTATTAATTTAAGTTAATACTGTCCATTTGCAAACTTACCCTTCCTGTACATGAGGAGGTAAGCTGTACAAGACCTCAAAGACTTGTCTCCAGCCCCAAATAGTGGTTGTTTGACCTGTAGAATTGGAAATAATATCACAGTAAATGTTAAACTTCATGTTGTCGAGCGTTAAACTGTGAGCGTTAGACTGCATATAGAAAAATGAGCCTCCTTACCCCCTCAACAATGTCATCATTGAAGTGATACCACAACTGAGTTTCAAAGGATTTGATTTGTGCAGTATAATGACCTCCTGTTAGATTACCAAAGTGGTTAACTAAAGCGTAGAGGTCATATTTGCAATTCTGAAGAGAGGGAAAGAGAACAAGGTCACCACATTTAAGAAGCGTTAAATCAAAAAAATTTGCAGCTGAAATAAATAAATATATTAAACATACCTCCATGTGTAAAGTTTGGGGGACGTCCACATTGCAGTAAATCTTGACGTAACACCTGCGCTTGTAGTCAAAGCTGAATCTCTTCAGCAGGAGGGTCAAAATCTCTGGATTTTGTGTTATCTCACATCCCTAGACCACATAATGAAAACAACTGCATGAATAAAACACAGTCGCAAAGTCACCCATCATACTTGAGACTACAAGATCTAAATCAGGGCTCAGCAATTTTAGGGAAGGGAATGGTTTAACCACGTTTTTTTTCAGCAAAAAAATCGCTATGGCAGCTTATAATTTGGCAAAAAAAGACTCCAAAATGACAATGGTCTGCTCTATGTATGGTTGAATGAAAGTAATGTAATGTTAATGTTGTTGTTGCTTTAGAAACACTTACTAACTATTAACCATTATTTTAGGGTCATATTTATTGGGATTTACATAAGCCTTGTATATACATTGTTATCTACAGTAGGCTTATGAGAAATTATGTAAAAGTTTTAATGCAAACTATAAAAAGGGAAAACTTGATCTAAATGAATACTCACAAAGTCTGCATCTCGCTTTTTATTGCACCGGTTGCAGTACATCTTGTTGTACCCGCAGACTTTTTCTGCCTTGAAGAATGCCTTCAACCCTTTCTCCTGTAAACATAGTATATTAATTCATCCTGCATGTTCTTTCCTTATGTATTTTTGAAAAATACATAACTCTTATTATTGTCAAAAGAAAGCAGCATAGTACCACGCTGTAGGTTTGACGACACAAATCTTTCACCGCAAGTGGCAGAATCCAAAAAGAGCTCCTGGAATCATTTGTCGCTTTGCACTTTAGGCATGTGGTCTTGTGATTCAGCTCTCCCTTGAAAATCTAGACACAAAAGGTACATCCGAGGTTCAATAAATCCTGTGTAGCCAGGTAGTTAGAGAGACTGTTAAAAAAAAATCTATTCTTTTCAGTATCAAATACTCTTCCTCCAGTAAATCAAACCACTCCTGCAGCATAATCCAAATCTCTAATTTGTTGATCCTAGTCAGTAGTGGAATTAATACATTTACTCAAGTACTGAATTTATATACACAAAATTATGGTTTCTGTACTTTACTTGGATATTTCCTTTGACACTTTATACTTCTACTATACTACATTTCAGAGGGAAATATTGGACTTTTTACTGCACTACATTTATCTGACAGTTATAGTTACTTTACAAGTTAAGCTTCTACATACAAAACATATGAGGAACTTTTAAAATATGATGCACAGCAAAAAAAATACCTTACGCTATATAAGTATATACAATATATAGTTAATTAGTCTATTATCAAAAAAATAATCAGCAACTTTTTTGATGACTAATTAATCCTTTAAGTCATTTTCAAGCAAAAATGCCTGAAACATTTCATGACTTCAGCTTCTCAAATGTGACGACTTGCGGCTTTTCTTTGTCTTAAATTACAGTAACTGAATATAATGAGGTTTTGGACTGTTGGTCGGACAAAACGAGACATGTGAAGGTGTCACTTAGGATGGGCAGTTCTCATTATTTTCTTACAGTTTACAAACCAAACAATAAATGAACTGATCAAGAAAATAATCAGCAGAATACTCCATAATGAAAATAATCATTAGTTGCCATCCAATATGAAATAGTTAAAAAATTAGCTCCTCTTCAACAAACTAACATAGTAAGATTCTGCCTCAACATGATTGCATGACTAAGAATAATCTAATGATATACTATAATACTGTATAGATAGTATATCATTACATAAAGTGGAAGGGGTAATTTCTATGCTTTGAGTACTTTTACTTTTGATACTTTAAGTACATTTTCCACATAATACTTACGTATTTAGAACATACTGAACATACAGATCAACAACAGGGAAGAAGATCATGCAGCAGGAGTGGTTTGACAAGTTTTTATGGACCATACAGTATAATGTGACTCTGGGTCAAAGTGTGAATCTACTGCTCCAAACTGACGACAGCTGCAATTCTCTGCGAAGGAGAAAGCCACAAAGCCACCTTTCAAGCTCACAGTAAGTATGTATTTTATTCTAAAATTCAAATTTTGATGTTTTTCTGTGGAGTATGTCTTTAATCCAAGTTTGATTCTTGTATCAGCCAGAGTGTTCATGTCTGTTGGCAACATTGTAACACCTTAACATTTGCATGTCTAAGGGAAAATCCCAATTAGACATGTAAAATATGGTAATATAAGGGTTCTTTAATGGCTTGTTTTGTGACTCTAACTTGTTTATACTTGTCTGATTGTATTGTTGGTTTAAGTTTGTTAGGACAAAGTGTTGGAATATCTTACCTCCAGTTTTTTCTCTCTTATTTTCATTGCAACTTTACTGACTTCAAATGCTTTTTATCATTTGTCAGTTTTAGTTTTTACTCGTTTCAAATTATCCATTGAGCTAACCCTGGCACATTTACACTGATGTTCTTAAATGTCATTGTTGATTAATACGAACTGTCCCCTATACATAAATACATTCACTTGTCTCTACCTTGGAGGCCTCCGGACTGGTCAGACACAAGATCTTCTCAAAATACTCAGCAGCATCACGTTGCTCATATACTGAAAGGAGTGAGTGGACAAAACAGGGATTTTCACTGTACGATAATGTCATTGGTAACATATACGCAGCCTCTCTGAGTCTGTGCCAGGCTCAAGAGTCTGCAGAATTTTAACAAACTTACCGTTCGTGATCCCCAGTTTTTTTGTAACGTGATGTGTTTTGGCCATACTTTTCTGTAAATCGGCAAACAGTTTTCCCAGGTGAGAGTCAATGGTTGTTGAATCTTTACAACAGCATCTGTGGCACAGTGAGAAGACTGTGACTTCATTAAACGTGTAACCAGTGAAGCAAAGTTAGACTGTTTAATCTGATTCAGAAACAACACTCTTGTTTGTTTCATCTGTACGTAAACCAAATAGTAAAAATGACAACAGTGTTTTACAGAGGGTTATGTGCTACTACTGTTTCTTGGCTGGGACTAGTAACTTCCTGGATTATCCACTTGTTGCCTGGCAACTGGTCCTGGCCAAGAAATAGTCATAACCCCTTTAATATACTGTAAAGAGCTAAAGAAACCATTTTTACCTGGTTTTCGCTTGATCTGACTTGTCTAAAAATATAAAAGACACACCAAATAAAGCTGGGGTTACGAACCGTTTCACAGCCTCCCGGAAGTCTTCGGTCATGAAAAGCACCTGAAGCACGCTGTTCAAATAGCATGTAAGACCTGGACTGTTCAGGCCATGGTAATCTAAAGACGCAACAGTGACATAAGACACATAACTGCCACATTATCATAAAACTCACAAAAGTTTGAGCCACATGCTTAAGTAGTTTCATTTCATGTCACTTACCTGAGATGGTGAAGCTGTCTAGTTTCTCTCTGAACATTTCTACAAGGTCATGATTCATACTGATGTTGAAAAGTATTTTTTGAATGTATGGATTCAGCCTGTTGAAGCACATTAGATACAGCAGAACAGCAAGCAGGTTCACAAGTTACAAACAAAAAAATCACATAATTAATTATGAAACACATGTAGAAGGACAACATTTAAGGCCACAGTTTGGTATTTTTTTCCTTTTGATTCGTAGGCTACTACAGTGTGTACTACAGAGTGTAAAATAGAGACAGACTTAAAGTATATTGAAATATTCTACATGCAGAATCCTGTCTTTGAACCAGCGGTGGAAAGTAACTAAGCACATTTACTTGAGTTCTGTAATTATGTACAGTTTTGAGGTACTTGTACTTTACTTGAATATTTCCAATTTCTGCCACTTCTACTCTACTACATTTTAGTGGGAAATATTGCACTTTTTACTCCACTACATTAATCTGTTAGCTATAGTTACTGGTAACAGATTCAGATTTTAAATAGGCCAACAAAACATATGATCAGTTTATAAAATATGATGCATTGTAATAGATTTAATCCACAGTAGTATATAAAACAGTTAAATTGCCTCCATATCCACGAGATATGACAATAAAATTCTGCTTACACGTTAATGTAGTCAGTCAGTAATAATAGTCCAATAATACAACATTCACAGGGGCCATTCTGCTGCATAACACCTACATATGCTTTTGATACTTAAAGTACGTTACATTTTGCTGTTAATACTTCTTTCATTTGTTCTGTTTTCTCTCACGTTGGATCAACTGTGTTGTGTGCTATATAAACACAGTAGCCAATAGATGACGTTGAGTTTGAGTTTGTACTTATATAAGTTACAATTAGAAAGGCAGGACTTTTACTTATCATGGTTTATTTTCAGTTAAGTAAAATATCTCAATGCTTCTTCCACCACTGTTTAGCTCTAGGCCCATTAGGCTATATGGAAGTACAATTTACTAAAAACACAACAAGAAAGCACATCGATTTCTGCTTTTTCACGGTGACTAAAGGGTTGAAGCTGCAAGGAGTCCACACAAACACAGCCGTGAGTGAAATCACAGCTAAGTAAACACAAATAGTAACCAGCGAAAGCAGCTGCTGTGTTTGGGTGTTATGGAAACACATGCAGCCTCTCAGTCCTCCATTACCCAGCGCCTCCAAACAGGTTTTAAAAATGATAAAAGTAAGCTTCAATAATACACCCATTGTAAAGTGACACACGTACACTATAACTCATAAGGTCCGATAACATATGCTGCCTTTTTGTTTGGGTATGTACTAACATGGGAGGGTAAAACACGAGAATACTCACTGCGCAGCCTATCTGATTATCCGACGGACTCCTGCAAACTTCTTTCACTTTCGATACCAGCGAGAGGTCGAAGGAGGAAGGAAACACACACAAACCCCTGGACTCACAGCAGAAATTACGCACAGACCCTGAAGACGTCACCCAAATCACCGAGTATTGAATTAGAGCGAGATATTCCTCCAGAGTTGTGTAGCTTCAGGTGCTGCTGTAGTGCAAGAATAAACTGAACGTCTTTAAAAAGCTAAAGAGAGACACACTGTGCCACCGAGGTAAGACATAACTTCCTCTTCTAAATCTGCTGTCATTAATATGTGCCATTTTAAAGACTGAGAAAGGTTTTCTTCGTCACTGTGTGTCCTCTCTGGTCGTAAATTAAAATTGTAATCTGTTTGTGAAGTGAGAGATGACATCTAGGCTACAGATTTATCAAGGTCACACTTTCTACAGTTAACTACATGCAGTATTACTTTACATATTCGGTGGTTTAAACTGTATTAAAGTGTATATTTGATTGTGCCTTTCTCTAGGTTAAGATATAATAATAACATTTACTCAAACAGAATTAACTTCAATTGTTTCATAACAAGGTGTGTTTTACTGTAAATACATCTATGTAAACACGAACCAGATGGAAATTCCCTGAGTGGCAGTTCAATGAGTCAGGTTTAATTAGATCAGCTCTGTCATGCTGATAAAATATTTATTCTTGTGATGTTTGTCTTATCAACAGTATGTCTCCAAACTGCCCTGTTTTCAGCTTAAACCCCTGAATCTTAAATTACAAAATCCATTAATATTAACTTTCATTTAGACATTATTTTGACATGAAGGTTCAGAATGTCAAATCAACCTGGTTTTTCTATGAAAATCCCAGTGTTAGATCATAACGATAGTCATGATATTAAGCCTGTAAACTGGGATAAAGTGTTAAATCACATTTGTCAGTAATCATAGTGTCAGTTTTTTACACTTAGGAGAATCAAAATGAGCATTCGGGGACAGGAACAGGTGGAGAAGAAATACGACCCATTAGATACCACCCTGAAGTTTGTCAACCGGAGGAACGACTTGGATCCAGTGTGTAAGATTCATTTCCTGTCTCACTGAGCATGTAGACAGAAAGGTGCAACATATAAGGACAGTTGCTGTGGGGGGGGGGTTATTACTGACATGCATTGCAACAGATGATCACACTTTTACTTCCACTTTGAAGGAAGTATCATTCTCTGTTTAATTTTCTTTCCATGAGCTGCTGAATTTTATTGTAATTCATTGTTACCCAAAGCACTCCTATTCCTTCTCTACTACTGACAGTTGTATCAATAGTAATTCACCATATGATAATATACCCTTTGTTGTGTACCTCAGCCTCAGATGATGGTGACGACTGTCTCAGAGCAGAGATGTCGTGCGGCCACGCTGTCACTCCTGATTCTCTAACACAATGGTGTCGCAGCCAGCTAGATGAGGTATCTCATGTCTTGAAAACAACATTTTTTGTATGTAAATTTAAATTAAAGCAATGTGATCAAATTTGGAAGGAAACAGTGAATATACAAAGACAGATGGTAGCATCTTGTTTGCGCTACATTAAGCAATGTATATGCAATTGCGTACACATTTTGTAATTATAGGATGACAACATATCAGTGAAACATCAAGTGACAAAACTACGTTCATCGTATAACTAAGAAAAAAGGTATTGGGAGCCCTAAAGTGTTGTTGATATTCCTTCAATTTGATTGTTGGTATATGACTGTTCTCTGTCACTTGAAAATAATTTCAGAGGTGAACATCCTTCCTTTTCCCTTTTCTCCCCACAGATCTAAGACTAGCTGACTGCCTTTCTAAACTGGTTCTTCTCTTTGTTTTTTTTAAAGGGTATATATAAATTCCGATGCCCTGCAGTGGTGCAGGGTACCAAACTGTGCAATGCACTGTGGTCGTACCAAGAGGTGCGCAGACTGGCTGATTTGTCTGTTGAGGAAATGCAGCACTTTGAAGATACCATGTCCTGCCTGGCTGCTGCAGACTACTGTGAATTTCAGCCAGTAAGTGGTCCAGTGGTTTTTGATTGTTTTGAATGTTGACATTTTTCAGTGTAATATTTTTTATTTAGATATTTAAAACAAAATCAAGTGCACTGATTCTTAAATATTGTGTGTGCTCTCCTTTCAAATATTTTTCCACATCAGTGCCCACAGTGCAGAACGACAGTGGAGAGGAAGAATCTCTCCAACCTGTGTGTCCGGTGCACCATATGCACAGCTGACCAGAAGAAGACCTACCAGTTCTGCTGGCAGTGTCAGAAGCAGTGGAAAGGTCCAGGCCCTCGATCTGACCGCTGTGACAATGATGGCTGCTTCAACAGGGACCTGCAACTTCTGCAGACGTGTAAGACCATCAGTCTGCCCGAGGTGGAGGGGGTCACCCACTGCCCCTCTGTCCGAGCCTGTCCGACATGCGGCATGAAGGTGGAACATAGCCAACAATTCTGCAAAAATATTAACTGTCCTCGCTGCCATGTGCAGTTCTGTTTCGTCTGCCTGAAACTAAAGCGTGAATGTTGCAAGACCAGTTCACCATACAAAATCTGTCCTAGTGGTGTGGCTCCTAGACAGACCCCTATCCCTGTGTGGCAGAGAAAATGAAAAAAAAAGTTCTGTCTTTATTTGATGAACAATAGATGTTTAAAGGTATTAAAATGATATTACCCTGCTGTACACATCCCGTTACTCTAAGATAGTGGAACATCTTTTTTACTTGTGGCCCAACTCTGCCTCCTTCTGGCCAGACTTTAAGTTGCACATGACAAGAAGGTCTGATGTTTTATTGTACTGTGAATGCCAATCACTATGTACTGAGCTACTGATAATGTTAGATAAATAATATATCTACAAAATGAAACTTATTGAAAAAAGTTCACTTAGATTCCAGAATCTATTAAGAAACCATATCATCATTTCTTAGCCACTGAAGATGTCTTCATCAAATATAATAAGATAATACAATCAAATAATAATAATTTTATCATGGCTTTTTTTTTTAGCTATATGTAGCAAGATTTACCTGGTGTGATTTTGTGCCCCCTGTTTTTTGGTATAATTCACTACATTAAAATATGTGGATAAGCAACTATCACATTCAAGGCACTACTCTTCATTCAAGATCCACACTCCTTTCAACATAATTTTAACTCGCACACAATGGCGCTACCTTCTGGTCATTGCTCTTTCTTACAGTCCACTAAAGCCAAACCCAGATTTCCTGACCCACTTTTATTCCATGTAACTATTCTGTCCTTCCATCCTGGGCCATTTTAAAATTCACTTTGACTCAGCTGAGTGCAGAAAAGCTTCTGAGTTGCTGGAAATGCTGCACTGCTTTAATTTTACACGATTCATCCATTTCCTCTTTCACAACTGTGGTAAATAAAGGTAAATAAACATTGTCAGAAACATAGTCATCTGTCATCACCACCCTTGTTTCAAAACAAAAATGTAATCATCCATAATCTGCAGTCTCTAATCCATTGACACCTCCTCTTTTCAGATTCCCTGGTTGAAAAAAATGTCCATAAGAAATTAGGCAGGTAGACCTTACACTGAAGAGAATGACTTTGGATTTTCCCAGCTCCCTGTTGGATTTATTTGCCTTCATGTGACTGTTTATTTGGGTTTGGCCTGTACGTGCCTGACCATCCCGATAGCCTTTAGATAGATTTTGTGCATTAAATCATTTAACTGCTCCAGCTCCGCCTCTGATTCTGCATTTGGGTCCAGTCTCTTGTTTACCTGTTACCCCACTTGCACAACTGTGACACATATAGCATTTGCAATAACTGAAATGCATAAGAAGGCAGGATCTGAATTTCTGGAGGTGTGTGCAGCAGGACTGGACATGAAACTAAATAAAACGACAGAAACTTGAAACATATTTTTCCTAGAAAGAATTAAGACACATGGTTATAGCTGAAAATCATCTTAATGATACTAAACTAATTCTGATGAGTAATTTTCTACTTCACCTGCTTCTTTTGTATTTCTTGGTTTCTTATTTGCCTTTGTCTCTTTGTCTGGGCATTGTTTTGAGTCTCCCAAGTCATTTTCTCTGTCTTCATGTTTGAACATGCTTCCCCCCTGTTCATTCAGATTACTGGTTTGACGTTCCTTTGCTTTGTCTGTCAGACTTGAATTGGTCTTACGAGTCATGAGACAGTGAGGCTTTGAAGTGGAGGAAAAGGGATATATTCAGTAATCTGTTAATATTGTAGAACTGAATTAAATGTTTTCTTTATGTTCTTACCTCTGTACACGAGCACATATGTAGTCCGGGAACTGAGTATCTGTTAGTGACAGTGAAAGACTCCAAAATGGATTTGTCTTTGTTAATACTATGTGATTCTGTATTGTAGGTCAGCTCTCCTTCAAAAACCTTAAGACAGAAATATCTATCAGAAAAGCATTCTGATTTCTTCACTTGTAAATTTCAGTACAGGGTCTGGACATACTCCCCTCAGAGGCTTGTGGGTTGACCTTACATAAAGTCCTCTCTAGGCATTCAGCAGCATCACACTGTTTATGAACTGCAGAATGATACATTGAAGTGCATCCAGTTTACTAATTCCTCCAATACATTTCAGTGAATTTACATCTGCCAAGTGACTTTCCTACCAAATGTCCATTTATCTTGATTTTCTTCTGTTAATTACTGACCAGCTTATCATTTTTAATCCCAAATGTTGCTGTCATAGTTTCTGTTCCACATGTATTTTTCTTCAAGTCTTCAAAGACATTTCTTAGCTGTAGATTTGTTTGTAATTCTTTAGGGAGACACTAGTTTCTCAGTGAATAGTGACTGTTTACTTCCTGTCTTAATATGCTCACTGATGGAGTTTTATAAGTTTGAAACACCCATACAGTATATACACCCAAATGAATCATGTTATAATACAGTGTTTCCTGTTAATATTTTACATAATGTTTTCTTCACATTTAAATTGCTCTCGTAGTACTTACAGTGGTGTGGAAAAGTGTTTGCCCCCTTCCTGATTTCTTTTTTTTTTGCATGTTTGTCACACTTAAATGTTTCAGATCATCAAACAAATTTAAAGACTTGCTGTGATAAATGGAATCATGAATCATGAACTTGGGTTCTGCAGCAGCGCTGTAAAAGACTCATTGCAAGTTATCACAAATGCTTGATTGCAGTTGTTGCTGCTAAGGGTGGCCCAACCAGTTATTAGGTTTAGGGGGCAATCACTATTTCACACAGGGCCATGTAGGTTTGGATTTTGTTTTCCCTTAATAATAACAACTTTCATTTAAAAACTGCATTTTGTGTTTACTTGTGTTATCTTTGACTAATATTTAAATTTGTTTGATGATCTGAAACATTTAAGTGTGACAAACACGCAAAAAAAAAATCAGGAAGGGGGCAAACACTTTTTCACACCACTGTATATTTGCTACAGATGAAAGCAGCTGTTTCAACCGGCCCCCAAGGTGCATCGGTCCAACGAGCAAATGCCCAGTATGCCAGATTACCAGTCCAGCCCTGCCAGGGTCTGTCTATCATGTAATGAAATCATTAACGTGGAGTGGAGGCTATAAAACACAAAGTCTTACTTTCGTTTGTTTCACGGGCAGCTGTCAGCTATCTGCCTTCTCACCTAGAGACATGATGATGTTATGAAACTACAGAAAATAAAGTTCAGAAAAGAAAAGTTTGATTGGACCTGGAGTCCTATGATCCAAAACTTTGATCATCTTAAAAATCATTTTAAATTGATCTTGAAAGTCTTCCCAGCAGTATACTTAAGTGGATTTTCTCTTGTTTTTTACACTTTCTTTCTTTTCTATGCCGTAGCCTAGCCTACTCCTCAGTACAGCCCTCTTGTCAGAAGGTGTACTGTGCACTGTGTACTGAAAAGCTAATTGTCATTATTTATGTATCTTGGCAGCAGTAACTGCAGTGTCCCTATACAGGCTAAGATGTGAAACCGAAAATATGTCAAAAGAGGGACTTTCTGTATTATCCAAGCGTCAACCTCCGGGGCTGAAAAATGAAGCCAATGCGGGAGTGCCAAAAACTGCAGTTCATCTAATGGGCACTTGAGGCTGGCTCCAAAAGCAAGTCAATCCCCATAGAGCCCCATGTTAAAATATCATTGTGTACTGAAAAGCTAATTGTCATTATTTATGTATCTTGGCAGCAGCAACTGCAGTCTGCCTATAAAGGTTGAGATGTGAAACTGAAAATATGTCAAAAGCATGGCGCCCAAACCCAGTGGAAAGTTACAAATCATCCAGAAATCTTGCTATGTCCGCCCACTGTTCTTGGGACAGGAAGGCAACAAACTCCGGCTGCAGACTACTCAGAGCTTGGGACACCTCAGGAATAATTAATGACACGTTGCTACAGCCCAATCTGTAACATGTCACTATACTTTGCTGTGCGGAACGCCAGACCTACAGACCCTCATTGTGGTATGAGTGGATCGGCGTGTGTACCAGTCTGCAGCTGTCTGAGGACACGCCTTAAAGCTTGCAAACTCATTAAATAGCATTTTGATATTTATATTTTTGTATTTACAACTAATGGTATGGAGATATTTTAGTGCCAGCACAATGAGGGGAGCTGTGTAGTCTCCTACCCTCATGGTCATACATACCCAGAAAGCCTTGTAGTCCGAAGAAGTCCTTTGAAAGGAGCTGGATTGAATCGGAGCTCTTCTATTCTGATCTAGAGACCCCCGGATGTTGACACTGACTTTTGAGAAACAAAATTTGGAACTCCACCGAAATTGAAATAATACTGGCAAGTTGAAAGCAATACGAGTTCAATTCAATTTCAAACCATTAGATTCACTTTCAGCCTGTGAAATACAATTTCTAATTTTGTATACAATATTCAGTTTGAACATTTCAAATTCAAAACTATTACATTCAGATTCTGTTTCTACTGGCACTAAAATATCTAAATATAATGGTAGGTTATTTCCTTCTTTGTAAATTGTACATTTGGTAGCCTACTTTTATATTGTCAGCGTGTTTTATAGTTATTTCATATCTCTGAATGACATTGGAGATGCAATTTCGCTTTTGCTGATAATGACAATAAGCTTTCTTGAATCAGTTTTCCAGAAACCTTTTGCAAAAAAGCCTCATAATCAATGCTCTGATCGTCTCTGTCAGGAAAAAGCAAAAACTACATACCATCGTGAGGCCTTTTCATGAAGTGTTTCACAGGCGGGGCATCGTTTGGGTTTACGCCTCTACTGGAAATCCCGGGGGAACACGGTGTTTTCACGATGGGTGGAAAGCACCTGTGAGAACACGCAGACTTTGAACAAGAACCTCCTTCTTGCGGGAAGTTCCAAAAATGTTTTTCAGGCATCAAGAAGCACAGGTCACCATTTTCGATTAGCTGATTACTTTCAAACATGAGGTAAAAAGGTCAGGTGAGGTTAGAATCAATAATAAGGAAATTAACGTTGCCTGTTTCAATGTCCAAATGCCTCTCTCTATCTCTCTTTATTTCAGTTTATCAGGTGTCAAGTCACCTGTTTCACTGTGTGTGATGTTTGGTTGTTTGAGCAGAAAGTCTGATAAACTCTTGTTGGATTTTTTAATCTTTATATTACCTTTAAAATTACATTAGCTTAGCTTCATTTTGCATAATGATCATAATGTACTATTTGTGACCCATTCTTACATTTCCTGCATTTTTTGTTATCATTCAGTTTCATTTTTAGCAGTGGGGAACAATGTGATGAAGTGAAGTGAGACAGGTCCCTTTTTGTTAAGGTTATTGTCACGAACCGCATTGTTTTCAACCGGATGATATAAAAACAACAAACTTACATAAAAGAAACAATGCACATACAGATTCGTGATGAGGCATCTTATCTATCTTCTTAAAAGAAGATTTGAAATTGGCTAGACTGCAGCAGCCTGTAGTAGAAAAATAAAGAAACAGCACATTCAGTGACTTTAAAAAGTTTATTTAGTTACAGGTTACACTCAAATAAAAACATGGGAAATTAATAATTCATTCATTTAAGTGAGCTTGTAAAGATTTGTTTTGACACTGAAATAATTTCCATTTTCACTGAATGATTCAGTGTTAGGCTATAATACATGAAGACTATACACATGACACAGGAAATAAAGGAAAGAGGACATCTTATTTGCTCATGTGTTGGGGTGAGCTGGTTTTGAACACAGATGTTGATGGAAAGCACCTGTGAGAACCCGCAGACTTTGAACAAGAACCTCCTTCTTGCGGGAAGTTCCAAAAATGTTTTTCAGGCATCAAGAAGCACAGGTCACCATTTTCGATTAGCTGATTACTTTCAAACATGAGGTAAAAAGGTCAGAGGAGGTTAGAGTCAGTAATAAGGAAATGAGTCCATGTTGCTTGTTTTGAAAATATAAGATCAACTCTTTGGACGCAGTTTATCATTCTGCTCTTGGCTTTGTTACTGGTGATGTGTAAGCACTCATCATTTCATCCTGTATGGAACAGGTGGGTGGTGGCATATGTATTTGTTTATTTACAAGGGTCTTATTGGGAAGTTGCCATCTTATACCTCTTCTCTGCTAGTTTGGTCCTCTGGACCATATCATACACGGTCTAATGACGGGCGGCCTCTGCAAGCCCCTCGAGTTTGTGCTGAACTTGGATGATTGTGCTTTTAGTTTCTGTGCTCCGGCTGTCTGGAACTCTTCACAAAGCACCCTCAAAATGTATCTATGTATGTATGTATCTAACTATGTTTATATACTTGTTTTAATTAACCGCTTTAATTGTTTAAATTCATTGTTTTCTTTTATCTGTACGCTATCTTTTATTATTTTGTAAATTTTAATAATTTAAACTGTTACGACATCATTGTAAATGAGGGCCATAAAGGTAATAATAAAATTTTTATTTATAATCAATGTCCATATGCTGCTCTCTCTCTCTCTCTCTCTCTCTCTCTCTCTCTCTCTATTTCACATTTATCAAGTGTCAAGTCACCTATTTCACTGTGTGTGATGTTTGGTTGTTTGAGCAGAAAGTCTGATAGTCTCTTGTTGGATTTTTTAATCTTTGTATTACTTTTAAATTACATTAGCTTAGCTTCATTTTGCATAATGATCATAACTTACTATTTGTCACCCATTCTTACATTACATACATAAGATTTGAAATTGGCTAGACTGCAGCAGCCTGTAGTAGAAAAATAAAGAAACAGCACATTCAGTGACTTTAAAAAGTTTATTTAGTTACAGGTTACACTCAGATAAAAACATGGGAAATTAATAATCAATGAATTTAAGTGAGCTTGTAAAGATTTGTTTTGACACTGAAAATAATTTCCATTTGCACTGATTGATTCAGTGTTAGGCTATAATACATGAAGGCTATACACATAACATAGGAAATAAAGGAAAGAGGACATCTTATTTGCTCATGTGTTGGGGTGAGCTGGTTTTGAACACAGATGTTGGTGGTCTCATGGTGGTTTTGTTGAGAGCCTGCTGGGTTCTTCTTCATCAGATGCCTCCGGGCAATCTCAGCACTGTATGAACTGTGGACATGTGCTGGATCCCACATGATGCCAGAGTGCTCTCTTCCTCCAGCGTCTGGGCTCCGACGACCATCCGCAAGTCATCATCTTAGAGCAAAAGTAAAAAGTCTGAGCATTATAAAATGTTTAGAATCGTACACAGTAGCCTACAGGCTAAACCTCCAAATTTGTATTTTGTTTTTTGGCGCAAAGATGGCTTGGCTAAAGGGCGATTTTTAGACATCTGGTCCATTTATAACAACAGCTACAAGGTAGAAAACGTGTTAAATAGAGGATCATTGCTACACCCTCTGAAATCACATTGAAACATCAAACAGGTGTCCAGAAGTCTTTGCACTTTCAAATCACCATAAAATAACTGAAATACTGACACGACATGTCACGTTTTTTAACTTTAACTTTAAACGTAATTTCTAGTTAGATGTCCTGCTGAAAAACTGACAAATGGGACCAAAAACAATCTCCTCAAGGAGGTTTTTAAAAAGCCATTACATACCTGTCTTCATTTCTTTATTAACTTTCTTTTTCAGCTCCAGTACAGTGATCTCCTTCAGCTGCTCTTTATTGTTGCACACCTCCAAAATCTTTTCGTCTCCTCGGGGTAGAATTACGTTGACTTGGATACACATGTTGCAGCTAAGCCTGTGCAGAGGACTGTGTGCAGTATTGTTTATTCAGCAATATACAGAAACTGAAACTTCAGTCAGATAAATAGGCTACATTACGTCACATACACGTGAACTAACAACCACATGACTTCATGGAAATTAACAGCGAAAGAAACGAAATCCCTCATAGCCCTGGTGTTTAGTTTGAGTACATATTACATTTAGTCAAGATGGGCAGCAATGTGACAACTGAACAGAGGAATAACTCCGGACAGCAGAGCAGCAATATGACAACTGAACAGGAGAAGTGTTATGACCCTCAAGACACAACACTTGTATTTGTAGAAGGAGATGATGATTTAGACTGTAAGTAGCCAAATGTCACATTAACAAGCATTAGTCCTAAAAAAATATGATTATGAGCTTCTGCTGTGACTTAATTTTACATATTTTAAGTGTGTAGTTCTTAATTATAGCTTATAACACTTCTCGCATCTCCCCTTATTTGTATGTGTCTCATAGTTGAGTACGATGACTTCAAGTCTCTCAGAGCAAAGATGTCCTGTGGTCATGCTGTCACTCCGATGTCTCTCACCAACTGGTGTCGCAGGTTGCTGGAAAAGGTAGGCTGTTTACATCACCTTCATCATGAAATTCAAAGACGTTTAGTTACTAAAAATAGTCATTTGATAGTAAAAATATAGTTTTAATAGTAAAAAATGACAGAATGTGACTCATCAGCTGACAGAAGAAACTAACTGAATGAAGAAATTGATGTTAGCAGTTAATCATAAAAGCAGTAGCAGGCTGGCAGATGCTCTCGACTTTTTTCACACATAAAGGTTTTTCTTTGATTTTCTTTTTTATATCTAAGGGTGAGTGCAGATTTGTGTGTGGCCAAACTAACTGTGATGCTGAGTGGCCATATGAGGAGGTGTGTAAAATGGCTCTTCTAACCAAAGAAGAAATGAAGTACTTTGAAAAGAAACTGTTCAGTAATGCTGCCAAGGATTACTTGAATGTCAAAATAGTAAGTATCTACTGTATACTACACTATTCACAAAAAATGTTGTGCATGCAAATTCAAGGGGTAATATAAAAATCTCTCACTCTGTTTTTCATATAACTTTCACTTAACAGTGTCCTGGCTGCAAGTCTCGTGTGGTGAGATCGGCTCTCTCCAACCTGTGTGTCAAATGCACAGTGTGCACAGCTGACAAAAAGAGGACTTATATGTTCTGCTGGCAGTGTTTGAGGGAATGGAAAGGTCCGGCTCCACGTTCGGACCGCTGTGAAAATGATGGCTGCATCAATCACCAACTAGAAACGCTGAGAAACTGTCCAGATATCATCTTTGAGGATGTGAAGGGGGTCAGTGGCTGTCCCTGCATCCGTGCCTGTCCCACCTGTGGTTTTCTGGTGGAGCATGACAAGACTCAATGTAAAAACATCATATGTCCCAGATGTAAGGTGGAGTTCTGTTTTGTGTGTCTGGATCTCACTGAAGAGTGCCTGGAGCTCACTGAAGAGAGCCTGGAGCTCACTGAAGAGAGCCTGGATCCAGACATAGCCCCACATTACCTACTTTGCTCCAGTGGTGTAGCACCTAGACAGACCTCTATACCTGTGTGGCAGAGGAAATAATTCTGTTGATTTAACATTGTGATCTCAAGAAAAACCTTTTTTTTTTTAAAGGTTCTTCATAATGCCAATGATCATAACTATTGTTACTCAGACAGGGTGGGTCTGAGGGGATGAGCAGGTCCTGGTCTGGGCCAAAGTGAAGTCAGGAAGTATCACAGTATGTAGATCTTTTACAGCGTATGTACCAACTACTATAGGCAGCAAAGCCCAGCTTGCCTTGTGATGACATTACCTTTCGTCAGGGCAGAAAACTAAACCAACCCTGGTGTCTTTGTACTGTAGAGTTAAAAAGACAGCAAAGAAAACATGATATGAATAAATGTCAAATGTGAACCATGAATCTGCTTATAAAAGGTGCTGTAAGTAGCTAAATATACTAAATATGATATACTAAAGTCTAGCTTTAGTATAGAAAGTACAAAGTAAAAGTACAAAGAAAGGCGCTAGTTAAGATCCACACTCCTTTGAATACCATACTTTTTAACTCCAAGACAAAGGCCCCACCTACTGGTCATTGCTCTTACTTACAGTCCACTAAAGCCAAATCAAGATTTTTTGACCCACTTTTGTTCCATGTAATTATTCTGTCCTTCCATCATGGGCCATTTTAAAATTCACTGAGTCAAATGTTTTATTGTGAATGCAATCATGTATTGAGCTACTGATAATGTTAGATAAATTCTATAACTACAAAATAAAACTTGCCTAAAATTTCAGAATCTGTTTAGAAACCTTATCACTTGGAGCACCTTGGTAACCAAATGGTTACCGCACGTGCCACATAACCGCAATGTACGACTTTTGTTGCATGTCATAGCCCCCTCTCTCTCCCCACGTTTCCTGTCTGTCTCTTATCTGTCAAAGTGTCCAGTAAAGGCCAAATGCCCCCCAAACAATGATCTTTAAGAAACCATATCACTTTTTTTTAAACTCAGTTTGAGTCAATTAAATCACAGAAATCTTTAAATGATAAGCACTCTTGTATCATTTGTTTTTTTAGCTCAGTGCAGCAACATTTAACTGGTAAAATAAAGATAAACCTTATTGATCCTAAGCTGGGAAATTCAGGAGCCTGTTGCAGGCTATTTTATTTTGTCACATGATGGTCATATTATTTTTATCTGGTTTAATAAATGGAAAACAAAAATTAACCCATTAATGTCCACAGTGGCATTTTATAATTTCCTTTTCAGCACTGAAAGTACTAGCTGAGCTAAGCACAAATCCATAGACTTTTTTCAAATCAGTCAAAGTATGAGGCTACAGCCTCTTAACATCCTTTTTTGAGTCGTTAGTCACAATGGGTTGCCGTTTTGTTTTGTTTTTCAAAAAAAAACATGAAAAAACACCTCTAGAACAATGGGTTAAGAATCATTTTTGATACACACAGTCTGGACTCTTACAATATAGATTCAAAAAGAAAAATGATGATCTGTTGCTTTTTCTAGGTCCAGTTTTGACATTGTGCAGACCTGAGAGAATTTATGCAGTTCTCCTGTGGGATTTTCAATATGAATAAAATGTGTCTGTTTTAAATCTCAATTTTCACCCCAACTCAATATATCTGACACTTTGTCACACACAGACGCACACACACTAATACTACTACCAGAAATTCTGTTTGTTATATAATATGATCAATACATCTTGAAATCTGTACAAAAGGTAGCTGACTTTAAAATTCAAAAGG
This sequence comes from Siniperca chuatsi, assembly GCF_020085105.1. NCBI lineage: Eukaryota > Metazoa > Chordata > Actinopteri > Centrarchiformes > Sinipercidae > Siniperca > Siniperca chuatsi. The sequence continues at coordinate 15,030,661 of NC_058063.1, forward strand.
CTCTATTCCACGCAAATTTCTCTGTCTCTCCCTTGGGAAGATCTCTCTTGTACCATTTGTTTTCCTTGAACTTTGTTAGTTGTAGCTCCAGGTTGTTCAATCTCGTTGTCAGCACTCACAGGTGTATCCATGGGTAGGCCATCCTCATTCTGTGCATTTTCAGTGTTGGCATTGGTACTAGCCAGCACTCTCATTTTCATTGATCTTGCCCTTTTGTCCATTTTTTATCTGCTGATAGCTGATGACCTAACAAGATATCCAGACTTCCACCCATCTTCTCATCTCCACTGTCCTCTGCACTGTCACCACTCTTACAATCTGGAGGCTCAATAAAAATGTCTGCCCTCTCAGCGTTAACTGATGTTACAAATTCAATCACCTCCTGAACAGTGAATCTTATTTGAGAATTAGCCATATCTCAGTTACAGCACCTCTTCCCCTGTGCCTGCAAGCAAGACTGACAGAAGTGTCTGGCTTTGAGCATTATTTTCTCCCTCTGTGTGCGTGTGTGTGTGTGTGTGTGTGTGTGTGTGTTAGTGGTTGAGACACCTCAAAAAGGAGCAGAGGTCATTAGTTAATCAGAATATGGCCATACACATAAACCCCATAGAAATGTATGGAAACTCATGGTCATGGAGCTACATTTCTCATAATTTCTCCCTAAAAGGGCATTGGAAAATCTTTTTTTATAATTAATTCTTACTTGAGTAAGAAAAAAGTGCAAGGAGTTATATAAAATGCTTGGTACCCTTCAATTCAAAACAACTTCAACTTCAATAATTTATTTGATCTGATATTTAGCATGTCAAATGAATGTTACATCTTTTATGTAACTTATTTTGTGATTCTTTTTTTTTTAAAGAAAATCAACTTTGTCTACAAATTAAGTCATGTCTTGACAGTTTACACAGCAAATTTTGTGTCTCCACCTCTAACAGAAAAAAATCTGTGGGGCTTTTCCATAACATACTAAACATAGTTGTTAGTCATTAATGGGTTAAGAAAGAAAGTTGATTCATACGTATATTTTCTAGATTACTTTAATATCAGGTTGTTGATATTATTTAGAGGTTTGCATTTCTGAACCCATATATAATACAATATTTGATTTGATTTGTTTATTTAAGCATGTAGTGCCCAGCCCATATGGGCTTACAAGACATTACAGCAACAACAACCAGAAGTGCCACATGAGAAATCATAATATACAGTTCCACAAATTTGAGAACATTCAATTTCCATGACGGCAATGTCCTGTTATGATGAATACAATCTCCTCATTAAAGAGCCAACTCAACAAAAGACCTTCAGACAACCAAATCAGGGTTCCTCAACTGAATGTTTTTGATGATTCCCTACTGTGAGGGTCCAGAGAACGTTCCCCTAGCCTTCAGGCAACATTCTCCAAACTGAAAATAGTTTTCTGGGACACCGTCTTGATCAATTAGTCTACAAATAGCTTTGCAAAATGAACATAATTTTCAGTAACATTCACTTAAATAGAAGTTACTTACTTACGAGTAACATTTACTAACATATAGCAATGGAAATGTTGTGATCTTTTTATTTTAAATTTAGCACTGAAAAATAATACAACTGTACAAGTACTTTATTGTGTCACATGATGTTCAATCACATAATTTTCATTTGTTTACTCGAGATCACAAGTTTTTTATGTCGCTTTTTCGAAACAACAAACATTTTCACAAGATAACGTCATATAGTAGCCTAAGCTATACAAGGCCTAAATCATTGCAGGAACCATTGCATCCTGTGTAGAAATGTCAAATGAACAAGAGCATATTGATCACCACATCCTGTTTGTCTACAATCAAGGCCTGACAATTACTTTATGCCTTGCTGTTGAAAATAATATACACATTAGTGTGCGTCATCTAAGAAGATATTTTGCAAGGCTTCAGCTTTGTCGGCAGTGCAATCAAAGTGATAAAGATTAGAAATTAATTATGTCATGATCTCAAGAAATTATTCCTTTATCACAGGAAAACAACATTTGTTATTTTGAAATAATGAAATATATAACTAGTGATTGTGAGAAAACAATTAAAGTTAACTCATCACAGGAAAATAGAGGAAATAAAACATTTTGTATTCTTCAGGAGAGTTATGAAGCCATGGAGGGAGAGAAATAGGCAAAGATAGTATCAGAGGTGAAAGGGACAGGAGCATGCAGGTGTTGGAAAAAAACAACATAAGTTATTTATTGTAGTTTGGACCGCTGATTTGGTCCACTCATCAACATGTCAGCATGTGGAGCTGGAGTAGAGGGTGAGGCACATCCAAATGGGGTGATGATGTGTTTCAGTGTCTTTAAAATTAGAAACTGCCATCAGGATCAAATAAAATAAAATAAATAAAACTTCCTCTGTTCACCATGCTAGCAAGCATGTGTTTGTAGACTTTAAAGTGTGTATATGTTTCTGTGATTTTGTCACTCCAGTTTTGGGGTGTATAATTTACAAGATTGAATTAATATATTGCAGTGGATTTCTTTTATCTTTTCATTTTAAATTTAATACTGAAAAATCATACAGCTGTACAGGTATTTTATTTTGTCACATGGTGGTCAATCACAACATTTTCATCTGGTTTTATAAATAGAAAACAATAATTAAGAAGCAAAGATGATTCATAAGTACAGAATAATTATATTCTTGATAACTTATTCTTGATAACTTATATATATATTATATACTTGATATCAGGTTGTTGATAAGATTAGTGCTTTGCATTTCTGAACCCATATAGGATACTTTAAGTACCTTAAAGAGACCTCTCCTCCTCCTTAAATTACATTTAATTAAGATTTCACATGGGATGCTATTACAATTACAAGTATCAATAACAATAAACATAAACATACAAAAACAATAAGAAAACACTTGACAAATTGTGCTTTTGATCTTGAATGCACTCTGGATGCCTCCACACTTGGCTGCAGGAGAATTCTCCACTGGTGGAAAAATAAACCAGGAATTAATTTCTTCAGACAAACATGTAAAAGTAACTGAAAATCATAAAAACACAAAAAGATCTAAGCTGGGTCAAGGTTTGAGCAGTACTTGAATATCTGAGGAACAACAAAAAAATGACTTTTGACATTTGTTTAAATGAAATAAGACAGTTCAAGTCTCATATCTGACAGTGTTGAAATTTTAACTCTGACATTTAGCATTGCTCAGGTCAAGCTTGATGGTTAAATGTCTCTTTCCTCCAATCTATTGTTATCTGTTGCTCATACTTTTAACTTGTCTAATCTGTCTGTTATTATCAGGGTCTATTTCTCCTACTTTTGTGTATACCTCATCATTGTTCTGGTTATGAGTGTCTTCACCCTCTTCATCTTTCACCTCGCCTGTCAGATCTTCTGAATTAGCCTCAACGGGCTGCCGACACTCTGTGGCTTTGAAGTGGAAGAAAAGTGATATATTCAGTAAAGATCTGTATCAGTATCAATATCAGTACAAAATATTAAAATTTTCTTGATTGACACCCTGAAACAAGTCTAGATGTCAACATATACTCCCAAGCATATATGTAGCCTTGGGGAAATATACTATTCTTTGTATACTTTATATGGCTCACCAATCCATTTTTGCATAATATATCTAAATGTATAAAATAAACCACACAGAGCCAATGACAGTGGTCATTTGTGTACGCTACTGCCATAAACACACACTGATTCCCTCCACGCATGTTGCCGACAGTAGGCCACATGTTCTTCTTATTACCTCTTGGTTTCTGCTTCTCTGTCTTTGTCTCCTCATCCAGGCCTTGTTCACAGGAGTATTTCGACTGTTCTCCTACATTTACGGGAGCATCATCCACTTTAGTTTCCTTCATCTCTTCAGACTTGCTGTTTGTGTTTTCTTGTGTGATGATGGAATGAGTGCTGTCTTCATATGTAGACAGATATTTCTGTGCCTCTTCATCTCCACTGTTTATCAATTTACTCTGCGTTGCACAGTCCCCGCCAGTTGTCATGTTTATGTCATGACTTGTTTCTTCGACTGATATGTCAATCTTTACACTTTCTGCATCACCCTCCTCTCCTCTAGCCTGAAGACTGAGTGCCTCTTTCTTCAAGCTTTTTCTTATCTGTCCCTCATCCTCTTCACTGTGCCCCATCTGTGTGTTTTCGTCATCATCACGGTCTCTATCGCTGACATTTCTTTTGTGTTCCACTTCGTCTCCTTTCAGTTCTTCCATAATAATGTCTTCACCCTGTTTGTTTTTCACCTCGCCTGTCAGATCTTCTGAATTAGCCTCAACGGGCTGCCGACACTCTGTGGCTTTGAAGTGGAAGAAAAGTGATATATTCAGTAAAGATCTGTATCAGTATCAATATCAGTACAAAATATTAAAATTTTCTTGATTGACACCCTGAAACAAGTCTAGATGTCAACATATACTCCCAAGCAATGTAGCCTTGGGGAAATATACTATTCTTTGTATACTTTATATGGCTCACCAATCCATTTTTGCATAATATATCTAAATGTATAAAATAAACCACACAGAGCCAATGACAGTGGTCATTTGTGTACGCTACTGCCATAAACACACACTGATTCCCTCCATGCATGTTGCCGACAGTAGGCCACATGTTCTTCTTATTACCTCTTGGTTTCTGCTTCTCTGTCTTTGTCTCCTCATCCAGGCCTTGTTCACAGGAGTATTTCGACTGTTCTCCTACATTTACGGGAGCATCATCCACTTTAGTTTCCTTCATCTCTTCAGACTTGCTGTTTGTGTTTTCTTGTGTGATGATGGAATGAGTGCTGTCTTCATATGTAGACAGATATTTCTGTGCCTCTTCATCTCCACTGTTTATCAATTTACTCTGCGTTGCACAGTCCCCGCCAGTTGTCATGTTTATGTCATGACTTGTTTCTTCGACTGATATGTCAATCTTTACACTTTCTGCATCACCCTCCTCTCCTCTAGCCTGAAGACTGAGTGCCTCTTTCTTCAAGCTTTTTCTATCTGTCCCTCATCCTCTTCACTGTGCCCCATCTGTGTGTTTTCGTCATCATCACGGTCTCTATCGCTGACATTTCTTTTGTGTTCCACTTCGTCTCCTTTCAGTTCTTCCATAATAATGTCTTCACCCTGTTTGTTTTTCACCTCGCCTGTCAGATCTTCTGAATTAGCCTCAACGGGCTGCCGACACTCTGTGGCTTTGAAGTGGAAGAAAAGTGATATATTCAGTAAAGATCTGTATCAGTATCAATATCAGTACAAAATATTACAATTTTTTTGATTGACACCCTGAAACAAGTCTAGATGTCAACATATACTCCCAAGCAATGTAGCCTTGGGGAAATATACTATTCTTTGTATACTTTATATGGCTCACCAATCCATTTTTGCATAATATATCTAAATGTATAAAATAAACCACACAGAGCCAATGACAGTGGTCATTTGTGTACGCTACTGCCATAAACACACACTGATTCCCTCCACGCATGTTGCCGACAGTAGGCCACATGTTCTTCTTATTACCTCTTGTTTTCTGCTTCTCTGTCTTTGTCTCCTCATCCAGGCCTTGTTCACAGGAGTATTTCGACTGTTCTCCTACATTTACGGGAGCATCATCCACTTTAGTTTCCTTCATCTCTTCAGACTTGCTGTTTGTGTTTTCTTGTGTGATGATGGAATGAGTGCTGTCTTCATATGTAGACAGATATTTCTGTGCCTCTTCATCTCCACTGTTTATCAATTTACTCTGCGTTGCACAGTCCCCGCCAGTTGTCATGTTTATGTCATGACTTGTTTCTTCGACTGATATGTCAATCTTTACACTTTCTGCATCACCCTCCTCTCCTCTAGCCTGAAGACTGAGTGCCTCTTTCTTCAAGCTTTTTCTTATCTGTCCCTCATCCTCTTCACTGTGCCCCATCTGTGTGTTTTCGTCATCATCAGGGTCTCTATCGCTGACATTTCTTTTGTGTTCCACTTCGTCTCCTTTCAGTTCTTCCATAATAATGTCTTCACCCTGTTTGTTTTTCACCACGCCTGTCAGATCTTCTGAATTAGCCTCAACGGGCTGCCGACACTCTGTGGCTTTGAAGTGGAAGAAAAGTGATATATTCAGTAAAGATCTGTATCAGTATCAATATCAGTACAAAATATTACAATTTTTTTGATTGACACCCTGAAACAAGTCTAGATGTCAACATATACTCCCAAGCAATGTAGCCTTGGGGAAATATACTATTCTTTGTATACTTTATATGGCTCACCAATCCATTTTTGCATAATATATCTAAATGTATAAAATAAACCACACAGAGCCAATGACAGTGGTCATTTGTGTACGCTACTGCCATAAACACACACTGATTCCCTCCACGCATGTTGCCGACAGTAGGCCACATGTTCTTCTTATTACCTCTTGGTTTCTGCTTCTCTGTCTTTGTCTCCTCATCCAGGCCTTGTTCACAGGAGTATTTCGACTGTTCTCCTACATTTACGGGAGCATCATCCACTTTAGTTTCCTTCATCTCTTCAGACTTGCTGTTTGTGTTTTCTTGTGTGATGATGGAATGAGTGCTGTCTTCATATGTAGACAGATATTTCTGTGCCTCTTCATCTCCACTGTTTATCAATTTACTCTGCGTTGCACAGTCCCCGCCAGTTGTCATGTTTATGTCATGACTTGTTTCTTCGACTGATATGTCAATCTTTACACTTTCTGCATCACCCTCCTCTCTCTCTAGCCTGAAGACTGAGTGCCTCTTTCTTCAAGCTTTTTCTTATCTGTCCCTCATCCTCTTCACTGTGCCCCATCTGTGTGTTTTCGTCATCATCACGGTCTCTATCGCTGACATTTCTTTTGTGTTCCACTTCGTCTCCTTTCAGTTCTTCCATAATAATGTCTTCACCCTGTTTGTTTTTCACCTCGCCTGTCAGATCTTCTGAATTAGCCTCAACGGGCTGCCGACACTCTGTGGCTTTGAAGTGGAAGAAAAGTGATATATTCAGTAAAGATCTGTATCAGTATCAATATCAGTACAAAATATTAAAATTTCCTTGATTGACACCCTGAAACAAGTCTAGATGTCAACATATACTCCCAAGCAATGTAGCCTTGGGGAAATATACTATTCTTTGTATACTTTATATGGCTCACCAATCCATTTTTGCATAATATATCTAAATGTATAAAATAAACCACACAGAGCCAATGACAGTGGTCATTTGTGTACGCTACTGCCATAAACACACACTGATTCCCTCCACGCATGTTGCCGACAGTAGGCCACATGTTCTTCTTATTACCTCTTGGTTTCTGCTTCTCTGTCTTTGTCTCCTCATCCAGGCCTTGTTCACAGGAGTATTTCGACTGTTCTCCTACATTTACGGGAGCATCATCCACTTTAGTTTCCTTCATCTCTTCAGACTTGCTGTTTGTGTTTTCTTGTGTGATGATGGAATGAGTGCTGTCTTCATATGTAGACAGATATTTCTGTGCCTCTTCATCTCCACTGTTTATCAATTTACTCTGCGTTGCACAGTCCCCGCCAGTTGTCATGTTTATGTCATGACTTGTTTCTTCGACTGATATGTCAATCTTTACACTTTCTGCATCACCCTCCTCTCCTCTAGCCTGAAGACTGAGTGCCTCTTTCTTCAAGCTTTTTCTTATCTGTCCCTCATCCTCTTCACTGTGCCCCATCTGTGTGTTTTCGTCATCATCAGGGTCTCTATCGCTGACATTTCTTTTGTGTTCCACTTCGTCTCCTTTCAGTTCTTCCATAATAATGTCTTCACCCTGTTTGTTTTTCACCTCGCCTGTCAGATCTTCTGAATTTTCCTCAACGGGCTGCCGACACTCTGTGGCTTTGAAGTGGAAGAAAAGTGATATATTCAGTAAAGATCTGTATCAGTATCAATATCAGTACAAAATATTAAAATTTTCTTGATTGACACCCTGAAACAAGTCTAGATGTCAACATATACTCCCAAGCATATATGTAGCCTTGGGGAAATATACTATTCTTTGTATACTTTATATGGCTCACCAATCCATTTTTGCATAATATATCTAAATGTATAAAATAAACCACACAGAGCCAATGACAGTGGTCATTTGTGTACGCTACTGCCATAAACACACACTGATTCCCTCCACGCATGTTGCCGACAGTAGGCCACATGTTCTTCTTATTACCTCTTGGTTTCTGCTTCTCTGTCTTTGTCTCCTCATCCAGGCCTTGTTCACAGGAGTATTTCGACTGTTCTCCTACATTTACGGGAGCATCATCCACTTTAGTTTCCTTCATCTCTTCAGACTTGCTGTTTGTGTTTTCTTGTGTGATGATGGAATGAGTGCTGTCTTCATATGTAGACAGATATTTCTGTGCCTCTTCATCTCCACTGTTTATCAATTTACTCTGCGTTGCACAGTCCCCGCCAGTTGTCATGTTTATGTCATGACTTGTTTCTTCGACTGATATGTCAATCTTTACACTTTCTGCATCACCCTCCTCTCCTCTAGCCTGAAGACTGAGTGCCTCTTTCTTCAAGCTTTTTCTTATCTGTCCCTCATCCTCTTCACTGTGCCCCATCTGTGTGTTTTCGTCATCATCACGGTCTCTATCGCTGACATTTCTTTTGTGTTCCACTTCGTCTCCTTTCAGTTCTTCCATAATAATGTCTTCACCCTGTTTGTTTTTCACCTCGCCTGTCAGATCTTCTGAATTAGCCTCAACGGGCTGCCGACACTCTGTGGCTTTGAAGTGGAAGAAAAGTGATATATTCAGTAAAGATCTGTATCAGTATCAATATCAGTACAAAATATTAAAATTTCCTTGATTGACACCCTGAAACAAGTCTAGATGTCAACATATACTCCCAAGCAATGTAGCCTTGGGGAAATATACTATTCTTTGTATACTTTATATGGCTCACCAATCCATTTTTGCATAATATATCTAAATGTATAAAATAAACCACACAGAGCCAATGACAGTGGTCATTTGTGTACGCTACTGCCATAAACACACACTGATTCCCTCCACGCATGTTGCCGACAGTAGGCCACATGTTCTTCTTATTACCTCTTGGTTTCTGCTTCTCTGTCTTTGTCTCCTCATCCAGGCCTTGTTCACAGGAGTATTTCGACTGTTCTCCTACATTTACGGGAGCATCATCCACTTTAGTTTCCTTCATCTCTTCAGACTTGCTGTTTGTGTTTTCTTGTGTGATGATGGAATGAGTGCTGTCTTCATATGTAGACAGATATTTCTGTGCCTCTTCATCTCCACTGTTTATCAATTTACTCTGCGTTGCACAGTCCCCGCCAGTTGTCATGTTTATGTCATGACTTGTTTCTTCGACTGATATGTCAATCTTTACACTTTCTGCATCACCCTCCTCTCCTCTAGCCTGAAGACTGAGTGCCTCTTTCTTCAAGCTTTTTCTTATCTGTCCCTCATCCTCTTCACTGTGCCCCATCTGTGTGTTTTCGTCATCATCAGGTCTCTATCGCTGACATTTCTTTTGTGTTCCACTTCGTCTCCTTTCAGTTCTTCCATAATAATGTCTTCACCCTGTTTGTTTTTCACCTCGCCTGTCAGATCTTCTGAATTAGCCTCAACGGGCTGCCGACACTCTGTGGCTTTGAAGTGGAAGAAAAGTGATATATTCAGTAAAGATCTGTATCAGTATCAATATCAGTACAAAATATTAAAATTTTCTTGATTGACACCCTGAAACAAGTCTAGATGTCAACATATACTCCCAAGCAATGTAGCCTTGGGGAAATATACTATTCTTTGTATACTTTATATGGCTCACCAATCCATTTTTGCATAATATATCTAAATGTATAAAATAAACCACACAGAGCCAATGACAGTGGTCATTTGTGTACGCTACTGCCATAAACACACACTGATTCCCTCCACGCATGTTGCCGACAGTAGGCCACATGTTCTTCTTATTACCTCTTGGTTTCTGCTTCTCTGTCTTTGTCTCCTCATCCAGGCCTTGTTCACAGGAGTATTTCGACTGTTCTCCTACATTTACGGGAGCATCATCCACTTTAGTTTCCTTCATCTCTTCAGACTTGCTGTTTGTGTTTTCTTGTGTGATGATGGAATGAGTGCTGTCTTCATATGTAGACAGATATTTCTGTGCCTCTTCATCTCCACTGTTTATCAATTTACTCTCGTTGCACAGTCCCCGCCAGTTGTCATGTTTATGTCATGACTTGTTTCTTCGACTGATATGTCAATCTTTACACTTTCTGCATCACCCTCCTCTCCTCTAGCCTGAAGACTGAGTGCCTCTTTCTTCAAGCTTTTTCTTATCTGTCCCTCATCCTCTTCACTGTGCCCCATCTGTGTGTTTTCGTCATCATCAGGGTCTCTATCGCTGACATTTCTTTTGTGTTCCACTTCGTCTCCTTTCAGTTCTTCCATAATAATGTCTTCACCCTGTTTGTTTTTCACCACGCCTGTCAGATCTTCTGAATTAGCCTCAACGGGCTGTCGACACTCTGTGGCTTTGAAGTGGAAGAAAAGTGATATATTCAGTAAAGATCTGTATCAGTATCAATATCAGTACAAAATATTACAATTTTTTTGATTGACACCCTGAAACAAGTCTAGATGTCAACATATACTCCCAAGCAATGTAGCCTTGGGGAAATATACTATTCTTTGTATACTTTATATGGCTCACCAATCCATTTTTGCATAATATATCTAAATGTATAAAATAAACCACACAGAGCCAATGACAGTGGTCATTTGTGTACGCTACTGCCATAAACACACACTGATTCCCTCCACGCATGTTGCCGACAGTAGGCCACATGTTCTTCTTATTACCTCTTGGTTTCTGCTTCTCTGTCTTTGTCTCCTCATCCAGGCCTTGTTCACAGGAGTATTTCGACTGTTCTCCTACATTTACGGGAGCATCATCCACTTTAGTTTCCTTCATCTCTTCAGACTTGCTGTTTGTGTTTTCTTGTGTGATGATGGAATGAGTGCTGTCTTCATATGTAGACAGATATTTCTGTGCCTCTTCATCTCCACTGTTTATCAATTTACTCTGCTTGCACAGTCCCCGCCAGTTGTCATGTTTATGTCATGACTTGTTTCTTCGACTGATATGTCAATCTTTACACTTTCTGCATCACCCTCCTCTCCTCTAGCCTGAAGACTGAGTGCCTCTTTCTTCAAGCTTTTTCTTATCTGTCCCTCATCCTCTTCACTGTGCCCCATCTGTGTGTTTTCGTCATCATCACGGTCTCTATCGCTGACATTTCTTTTGTGTTCCACTTCGTCTCCTTTCAGTTCTTCCATAATAATGTCTTCACCCTGTTTGTTTTTCACCTCGCCTGTCAGATCTTCTGAATTAGCCTCAACGGGCTGCCGACACTCTGTGGCTTTGAAGTGGAAGAAAAGTGATATATTCAGTAAAGATCTGTATCAGTATCAATATCAGTACAAAATATTAAAATTTTCTTGATTGACACCCTGAAACAAGTCTAGATGTCAACATATACTCTCAAGCAATGTAGCCTTGGGGAAATATACTATTCTTTGTATACTTTATATGGCTCACCAATCCATTTTTGCATAATATATCTAAATGTATAAAATAAACCACACAGAGCCAATGACAGTGGTCATTTGTGTACGCTACTGCCATAAACACACACTGATTCCCTCCATGCATGTTGCCGACAGTAGGCCACATGTTCTTCTTATTACCTCTTGGTTTCTGCTTCTCTGTCTTTGTCTCCTCATCCAGGCCTTGTTCACAGGAGTATTTCGACTGTTCTCCTACATTTACGGGAGCATCATCCACTTTAGTTTCCTTCATCTCTTCAGACTTGCTGTTTGTGTTTTCTTGTGTGATGATGGAATGAGTGCTGTCTTCATATGTAGACAGATATTTCTGTGCCTCTTCATCTCCACTGTTTATCAATTTACTCTGCGTTGCACAGTCCCCGCCAGTTGTCATGTTTATGTCATGACTTGTTTCTTCGACTGATATGTCAATCTTTACACTTTCTGCATCACCCTCCTCTCCTCTAGCCTGAAGACTGAGTGCCTCTTTCTTCAAGCTTTTTCTTATCTGTCCTCATCCTCTTCACTGTGCCCCATCTGTGTGTTTTCGTCATCATCAGGGTCTCTATCGCTGACATTTCTTTTGTGTTCCACTTCGTCTCCTTTCAGTTCTTCCATAATAATGTCTTCACCCTGTTTGTTTTTCACCTCGCCTGTCAGATCTTCTGAATTAGCCTCAACGGGCTGCCGACACTCTGTGGCTTTGAAGTGGAAGAAAAGTGATATATTCAGTAAAGATCTGTATCAGTATCAATATCAGTACAAAATATTAAAATTTTCTTGATTGACACCCTGAAACAAGTCTAGATGTCAACATATACTCCCAAGCAATGTAGCCTTGGGGAAATATACTATTCTTTGTATACTTTATATGGCTCACCAATCCATTTTTGCATAATATATCTAAATGTATAAAATAAACCACACAGAGCCAATGACAGTGGTCATTTGTGTACGCTACTGCCATAAACACACACTGATTCCCTCCACGCATGTTGCCGACAGTAGGCCACATGTTCTTCTTATTACCTCTTGGTTTCTGCTTCTCTGTCTTTGTCTCCTCATCCAGGCCTTGTTCACAGGAGTATTTCGACTGTTCTCCTACATTTACGGGAGCATCATCCACTTTAGTTTCCTTCATCTCTTCAGACTTGCTGTTTGTGTTTTCTTGTGTGATGATGGAATGAGTGCTGTCTTCATATGTAGACAGATATTTCTGTGCCTCTTCATCTCCACTGTTTATCAATTTACTCTGCGTTGCACAGTCCCCGCCAGTTGTCATGTTTATGTCATGACTTGTTTCTTCGACTGATATGTCAATCTTTACACTTTCTGCATCACCCTCCTCTCCTCTAGCCTGAAGACTGAGTGCCTCTTTCTTCAAGCTTTTTCTTATCTGTCCCTCATCCTCTTCACTGTGCCCCATCTGTGTGTTTTCGTCATCATCACGGTCTCTATCGCTGACATTTCTTTTGTGTTCCACTTCGTCTCCTTTCAGTTCTTCCATAATAATGTCTTCACCCTGTTTGTTTTTCACCTCGCCTGTCAGATCTTCTGAATTAGCCTCAACGGGCTGCCGACACTCTGTGGCTTTGAAGTGGAAGAAAAGTGATATATTCAGTAAAGATCTGTATCAGTATCAAAATCAGTGAAAACAAAAAAAAATTATTTACATGATTTACATTCTGAAAAAAAAAGCTTGCATGTCAACATATACGCCCACATAATGTGTCTTGGGAAAAGATACATTAACATTCCTAGATTTTTATACGTGAGTCAACTAGCAGCATGACTATGAATTGGTCTCACAGGGCATCTGAGACTCTGTGGCTTTGATGTGAAGAAAAAATTATATATTGAGCAATGATCTGTTAACATTACAGTCATAGCCTAAATGATTCCATTATGTATTTTTGTAATCCTACCTCTGTACATGAGAAGATACACAGTACCGGAGCTGATGAACAATAATTTTGAAGTTATTGTTTGCATAGAACAAAAAGGAGAAAACATAAACACTTCTGAATAATGTAATATATCTCAGGTTATTATTAATAAAATAGAATCAAATGGATTTCATCAAACATACTTGTAAGTCCTGGATTTTGCAAATGGTTGTTCTTCAACCTGCACCATTCAACAGAAACAAACCAAACAATGTCAACAAATTTCCATTTAATCTTTGATCTTTCTGTCGGTATGTTTAATGGAAAAGATGAAGTAAAATCTCCCTCACCTTGTTGACATGAGCATCATTACAGTCGTACCAGGTTTTGTCCTCATCAGACAGGATGGTGGCTGTGTAATGTCCACCTTTTAGACTGCCCATGTGGTTCACCATCCCATACAGTTTGTACGTCTTGTTCCACAATTAAGAGCACAGTCAGGCACATTAAAAGATTTTAAAAGCAAATATAAGAAACACCATTCAGATAGAAATCGCATATACAAAATACGTTTCCTTGCCTCTCTCTGTAATTCACGTGGCACATCCACACAGCAGTTTGATTTGACGTGTGACATGGTGTTGTAGTCAAAGTCAAATCTCTTGAGGAGCAGAGTCAAAATCTGAGGAGATTTCACCATCTCCCATCTCTGAATAACACAGGACACACAATCAAACACTATATCTGATCTCAGTAGTGTAAGATAACATTCCTTTTATTATTTTTTCCAGTATCAAATGTAGCCTGCCTACAGATTGTGTTTTAATTTTAAAGTCAAAACTCACTCTTGTTGCCTCTGTTTTCTTGTTACATATGTTACAGTAAACCTTGTTGTCTCCAGTAAATGATTTAGACTCGAAAGTCCTTTCAAAGCTCCTTTCCTGTGGAAACATAGATGTTGTAATACATTCCAAATTAGATTAGCTGCTCACATCACATAAAAATATTAAACTAGAGCTCTGAACTTTGGCTTCTTACCAAATTGTAGGTTGTATCGTGGGTATCTTTCAGTGACAGTGGAAGAGTAGAGAATGTCTTTATCTCTTCATTGATGCTGTGGCCTTTGGAGCACTTTGTTGTGTATCTCAGCTCTCCTTGGAAAACCTTGAGATAGAAATATCACTTAAAACACAGCATCCTGATTTGTTGACCTGTAAATAACATTGTAGATGAAATAAGTGCTCACCTCAGAGGCTCGTTGGCCGATCTTACGTAAAATCAACTCCAGGCATTCAGCTGCATCACATTGTTGATAAACTGTAAAATGATACATTAAACTGAATCTAATATATTAATTTCATCAAAGCATCTTATTACTTAGACTTAGAAAACTTCAATGTCCTCCGAGCGGCAATTCGTGGTACAGCACAAAACATATAGACACATTAAAAAACACATTAGATACACCAAAGCAACAATAGTCTCAGATCATCTGTAGCAGCCATCATAAATGTCACCACAGTCCAGGCAGACATTTAAAGTGCATATCAATACCTGTATGCCAACATTCGTCATACAAATGAATAGTGAGTATACTGCGCATCCCCTATGTATCCGTGTATTTCATATCCCCTAGTCCATGTATTTTCCTGGACTCCCCATGGCTTTACTGTCCAACTTACC
Organism: Siniperca chuatsi; assembly: GCF_020085105.1. Lineage (NCBI taxonomy): Eukaryota > Metazoa > Chordata > Actinopteri > Centrarchiformes > Sinipercidae > Siniperca > Siniperca chuatsi. The sequence continues at coordinate 15,045,845 of NC_058063.1, forward strand.
ATTTTGAATCTCCAAACTCTTTGTGATACTTTCTGTTCCACATGTATTTTTCTTCAAGTCTTCAAAGACGTTTCTCAGCTGAAGATCTGTTTGAAATTCTGGATCCAACCTTTAGGGAGACACTAGTTTCTCAGTGAATAGTGACTGTTTACTTCCTGTCTTAATATGCTCACTGATGGAGTTTTATAAGTTTGAAACGCCCATACAGTATATACACCCAAATGAATCATGTTATGATACAATGTTTCCTGTTAATATTTTACATAATGTTTTCTTCACATTTAAATTGCTCTCGTAGTACTTATATTTGCTGCTGATGAAAGCAGCTGTTTCAAACCTGTCGTGGATCTCTGTTGTCATGAAGAGAACTTGCAGGACACTGCTGAGGTAACACGTGGCTCCCTGATTATACAGGCCATAATGGCGCTTCTGTGGCTGACTCCCTTAAAAGAAAGAAAAACAAACCATCATTACACCATCTCCATTCATTTCTAATTAGTTAGTCTTTCAGCCATTCAGTGAAGGAAAAAAAACTTTTATATGGCTCATGAATGTGCATTCTTATAGACACAAACTTATTATGTCCAAATATGGTAGTGGCACCCAAGTAATGTGCCTTTGGAAGAAGATACTTTAACATAAACATAGGTTTTTAAATATGGCTTGCAGGGCTTTCCACGAGGACATGAAGTGGCCAGCCAGTGGGAAAAAGTCGTCATCTACAGGAGTCCGAGGGCACGCACCCCCAGAGAAAAACTTTGGCCGTAAAATCCCAAATTTGGTGGCCTCTAGCTTTCTTTTGGGTGGCATATTTCCTCTCCCTTTTCTTCTCCCTTTTCTTGATATACGCCACATCTATGGGCAGTAAGCAGGTATGATTTAAGAATGAACATTCGCTTTGTCGCACACAAAGCAGGAGAAAATAATTTTCCTCATATGACAAAGGCCTGTTACTTTGACAGCATTGCCTGTTTTAGTGTATGTTTCCACTGCTCTCTAAGAGATGGCTCTGCTGTAAAAAGTGCAATGTAAATAGAGATCATTCAATCATTGGGAAATGTATTAAGTCCATTAACGTCAAACTGATAGATTTCACAGTGATAAATGAGATGATTTCCATACTTAAGTGAAATGGTTTGTCCATTTTGAGCAAAAACAAAGTGGTCTGCAATACCCTTTTCCAACAAATCTGATTCCTATTACTGTACCTCTTTGCTTCTTCTTGTCTGTCTTTTTCTCTTCATCCAGACGTTGTTCTCTGCAGTAAGCAGTCTTTTCTCTAAGATCTAGGGGAGCATCATCTTCTTTCAGTTCATTTGTGTTTTCTTGCGTGATGCTGGAATGAGTGCTGTCTTCATATGTAGACAGATATTTCTGTGCCTCTTCATCTCCACTGTTTATCAATTTACTCTGCGTTGCACAGTCCCCGCCAGTTGTCATGTTTATGTCATGACTTGTTTCTTCGACTGATATGTCAATCTTTACACTTTCTGCATCACCCTCCTCTCCTCTAGCCTGAAGACTGAGTGCCTCTTTCTTCAAGCTTTTTCTTATCTGTCCCTCATCCTCTTCACTGTGCCCCATCTGTGTGTTTTCGTCATCATCAGGGTCTCTATCGCTGACATTTCTTTTGTGTTCCACTTCGTCTCCTTTCAGTTCTTCCATAATAATGTCTTCACCCTGTTTGTTTTTCACCTCGCCTGTCAGATCTTCTGAATTAGCCTCAACGGGCTGCCGACACTCTGTGGCTTTGAAGTGGAAGAAAAGTGATATATTCAGTAAAGATCTGTATCAGTATCAATATCAGTACAAAATATTAAAATTTTCTTGATTGACACCCTGAAACAAGTCTAGATGTCAACATATACTCCCAAGCAATGTAGCCTTGGGGAAATATACTATTCTTTGTATACTTTATATGGCTCACCAATCCATTTTTGCATAATATATCTAAATGTATAAAATAAACCACACAGAGCCAATGACAGTGGTCATTTGTGTACGCTACTGCCATAAACACACACTGATTCCCTCCACGCATGTTGCCGACAGTAGGCCACATGTTCTTCTTATTACCTCTTGGTTTCTGCTTCTCTGTCTTTGTCTCCTCATCCAGGCCTTGTTCACAGGAGTATTTCGACTGTTCTCCTACATTTACGGGAGCATCATCCACTTTAGTTTCCTTCATCTCTTCAGACTTGCTGTTTGTGTTTTCTTGTGTGATGATGGAATGAGTGCTGTCTTCATATGTAGACAGATATTCCTGTTTCTTTTCATCTCTGCTGCTTTTTACTTCACTCTGCGTTGCACAGTCCCCGCCAGTTGTCATGTTTATGTCAAAACTATGATTGCAAACATAATAAACATTAAACTTGTGTAATACCAGTATGCCAGCGTTGTCACTGTGAGCTTGTTGATGTTAACATTTAACTCAAAGCACAGCTGTGTCTAAGTACAGCCTCACAGAGCAGCATAGCAAAACTAATATGTAAAACACTGAAACTAATTTTCCAAGGTTTTCCTCCCCATGTTTAGGTGTACAGAAAGCAAAAATTCTAAGTTGAATTAATGTAGTGATCACCTGACATCCAATTTGACTTTATAGCCTGCTTTTATTATCAGAATTATTTAAGCAGTGTTTAAACACAGAACTACATTAGAACCAGCTGTCTTAACTTTCACTTAACATGAGGAAAACACATAATAAACACTGTACCTGCATAGTTTTATAAAAGGGCATTCAAACTATTTACAACAGCTTATTTATGGCTGTTTTGCAGAATAAGTCAAAATTAGAGATATAAAGTTAGTGCTTACCGGGTTCTGGCGACCATGTAATGAAATCAGTAACGTGGAGTGGACGCTGAATAACACAAAGTCTTACTTTCGTTTGTTTCACAGGCAGCTGATCAGCTGTCTGCTCTCTACCTAGAGACATGATGATGTTATGAAACTATAGAAAGTAAAGCTCAGAAACGAAAAGAGGCTCAGCCAACACGTTTGACTGGACTTGGAGTCCTATGATCCAAAACTGTGATAATCTTAAATATGTTTTTTCTTCCCTGCAGTAGGCCTATACTTAATTTTTATTCCTTATTCAAAACGTATACACTCCTTCCTGTTTTTGTATCAGTGTGTCAGTACGTGTATCACTGTGGTCATTATTTATGTATCTTGGCAGCAGCAACTGCAGTGTGCTGATAAAGGTTGAGATGTGAAAGTGAAAATATATCGAAAGAGGGACTTTCTGTAGAATTATTCTTTTTGTGTTCAGCTTTAAACTTTCTTTCTCTGGTCTACTGAAAGTCATATGACTTCGTGAAAGTAGGCTACGTCCACTTTCGGATTTACAATGATCCAGTGAAGCTGTAAAGTAGTATAAGTGGTAGGTCTGGAAAAAAACAAATTTCACAGGCGGGGCATCGTTTGGGTTTACGCCTCTTCTGGGAATCCCGGGGGAACACGGTGTTTTCACGATGGGTGGAAAGCACCTGTGAGAACCCGCAGACTTTGAACAAGAACCTCCTTCTTGCGGGAAGTTCCAAAAATGTTTTTCAGGCATCAAGAAGCACAGGTCACCATTTTCGATTAGCGGATTACTTTCAAACATGAGGTAAAAAGGTCAGGTGAGGTTAGAGTCAGTAATAAGGAAATGAGTCCATGTTGCTTGTTTTGAAAATATAAGATCAACTCTTTGGACGCAGTTTATCATTCTGCTCTTGGCTTTGTTACTGGTGATGTGTAAGCACTCATCATTTCATCCTGTATGGAACAGGTGGGTGGTGGCATATGTATTTGTTTATTTACAAGGGTCTTATTGGGAAGTTGCCATCTTATACCTCTTCTCTGCTAGTTTGGTCCTCTGGACCATATCATACACGGTCTAATGACGGGCGGCCTCTGCAAGCCCCTCGAGTTTGTGCTGAACTTGGATGATTGTGCTTTTAGTTTCTGTGCTCCGGCTGTCTGGAACTCTTCACAAAGCACCCTCAAAATGTATCTATGTATGTATGTATCTAACTATGTTTATATACTTGTTTTAATTAACCGCTTTAATTGTTTAAATTCATTGTTTTCTTTTATCTGTACGCTATCTTTTATTATTTTGTAAATTTTAATAATTTAAACTGTTACGACATCATTGTAAATGAGGGCCATAAAGGTAATAATACAATTTTTATTTATAATCAATGTCCATATGCCGCTCTCTCTCTCTCTCTCTCTCTCTCTCTCTCTCTATTTCACATTTATCAAGTGTCAAGTCACCTATTTCACTGTGTGTGATGTTTGGTTGTTTGAGCAGAAAGTCTGATAGTCTCTTGTTGGATTTTTTAATCTTTGTATTACTTTTAAATTACATTAGCTTAGCTTCATTTTGCATAATGATCATAACTTACTATTTGTCACCCATTCTTACATTACATACATAAGATTTGAAATTGGCTAGACTGCAGCAGCCTGTAGTAGAAAAATAAAGAAACAGCACATTCAGTGACTTTAAAAAGTTTATTTAGTTACAGGTTACACTCAGATAAAAACATGGGAAATTAATAATCAATGAATTTAAGTGAGCTTGTAAAGATTTGTTTTGACACTGAAAATAATTTCCATTTGCACTGATTGATTCAGTGTTAGGCTATAATACATGAAGGCTATACACATAACATAGGAAATAAAGGAAAGAGGACATCTTATTTGCTCATGTGTTGGGGTGAGCTGGTTTTGAACACAGATGTTGGTGGTCTCATGGTGGTTTTGTTGAGAGCCTGCTGGCTTCATCAGATGCCTCCGGGCAATCTCAGCACTGTATGAACTGTGGACATGTGCTGGATCCCACATGATGCCAGAGTGCTCTCTTCCTCCAGCGTCTGGGCTCCGACGACCATCCGCAAGTCATCATCTTAGAGCAAAAGTAAAAAGTCTGAGCATTATAAAATGTTTAGAATCGTACACAGTAGCCTACAGGCTAAACCTCCAAATTTGTATTTTGTTTTTTGGCGCAAAGATGGCTTGGCTAAAGGGCGATTTTTAGACATCTGGTCCATTTATAACAACAGCTACAAGGTAGAAAACGTGTTAAATAGAGGATCATTGCTACACCCTCTGAAATCACATTGAAACATCAAACAGGTGTCCAGAAGTCTTTGCACTTTCAAATCACCATAAAATAACTGAAATACTGACACGACATGTCACGTTTTTTAACTTTAACTTTAAACGTAATTTCTAGTTAGATGTCCTGCTGAAAAACTGACAAATGGGACCAAAAACAATCTCCTCAAGGAGGTTTTTAAAAAGCCATTACATACCTGTCTTCATTTCTTTATTAACTTTCTTTTTCAGCTCCAGTACAGTGATCTCCTTCAGCTGCTCTTTATTGTTGCACACCTCCAAAATCTTTTCGTCTCCTCGGGGTAGAATTACGTTGACTTGGATACACATGTTGCAGCTAAGCCTGTGCAGAGGACTGTGTGCAGTATTGTTTATTCAGCAATATACAGAAACTGAAACTTCAGTCAGATAAATAGGCTACATTACGTCACATACACGTGAACTAACAACCACATGACTTCATGGAAATTAACAGCGAAAGAAACGAAATCCCTCATAGCCCTGGTGTTTAGTTTGAGTACATATTACATTTAGTCAAGATGGGCAGCAATGTGACAACTGAACAGAGGAATAACTCCGGACAGCAGAGCAGCAATATGACAACTGAACAGAGGAATAACTCCGGACAGCAGAGCAGCAATATGACAACTGAACAGGAGAAGTGTTATGACCCTCAAGACACAACACTTGTATTTGTAGAAGGAGATGATGATTTAGACTGTAAGTAGCTAAATGTCACATTAACAAGCATTAGTCCTAAAAAAATATGATTATGAGCTTCTGCTGTGACTTAATTTTACATATTTTAAGTGTGTAGTTCTTAATTATAGCTTATAACACTTCTCGCATCTCCCCTTATTTGTATGTGTCTCATAGTTGAGTACAATGACTTCAAGTCTCTCAGAGCAAAGATGTCCTGTGGTCATGCTGTCACTCCGATGTCTCTCACCAACTGGTGTCGCAGGTTGCTGGAAAAGGTAGGCTGTTTACATCACCTTCATCATGAAATTCAAAGATGTTTAGTTACTAAAAATAGTCATTTGATAGGAAAAATATAGTTTTAATAGTAAAAAATGACAGAATGTGACTCATCAGCTGACAGAAGAAACTAACTGAATGAAGAAATTGATGTTAGCAGTTAATCATAAAAGCAGTAGCAGGCTGGCAGATGCTCTCGACTTTTTTCACACATAAAGGTTTTTCTTTGATTTTCTTTTTTATATCTAAGGGTGAGTGCAGATTTGTGTGTGGCCAAACTAACTGTGATGCTGAGTGGCCATATGAGGAGGTGTGTAAAATGGCTCTTCTAACCAAAGAAGAAATGAAGTACTTTGAAAAGAAACTGCTCAGTAATGCTGCCAAGGATTACTTGAATGTCAAAATAGTAAGTATCTACTGTATACTACACTATTCACAAAAAATGTTGTGCATGCAAATGCAAGGGGGAATATAAAAATCTTTCATTCTGTTAATATAACTTTCACTTAACAGTGTCCTGGCTGCAAGTCTCGTGTGGTGAGAACTGATCTCCGTGATCTGAGCGTCAAATGCACAGTGTGCACAGCTGAGAAAAAGAGGACTTATATGTTCTGCTGGCAGTGTTTGAGGGAATGGAAAGGTCCGGCTCCACGTTCGGACCGCTGTGAAAATGATGGCTGCATCAATCAGCCACTAGAAACGCTGAGAAACTGTCCAGATATCATATTTGAGTCTGTGAAGGGGGTCACTGGCTGTCCCTGCATCCGTGCCTGTCCCACCTGTGGTTTTCTGGTGGAGCATAACAAAACTCAATGTAAAACCATCGTCTGTCCTCGTTGTAAGGTGAAGTTCTGTTTTGTGTGTCTAAAGTTTACTAAAGAGTGCCTGCTGGTAAACGCATACAGACTTTGCTCCAGTGGTGTAGCACCTAGACAGACCTCTATACCCGTGTGGCAGAGGAAATAATTCTGTTGATTTAACATTGTGATCTCAAGAAATACAAATGCACATTTGTACCTTATTTTTATTGTTCTTCATAATGCCAATTATGTTACTCAGACAGGAACTCAGCCCCATACCAGCTTTCAATAACAGTTAGAGCCTGATGTCTTTTTTGTACTTATACTAAAATTTGGAACAATATCTCACCACATGATTATAATGTCCTTTTCTCCACAGTTGAAACATTTACAGGCATTTTCTTCTTCAAAATCAAAATTGTAGTTATTAACATGTCTTAAGACACTTCTAATATTTGAAACTCTGTTTATTCTGTTTTTGTGAGAATCATTTTGCTTTAGCTTCTTTAATGTTATCTCATTGTTGCAGTTTTTGTAATTTTTATAATATCTTTATTCAATCTGTTAATTTCACATTTCACTGTTTTATCATTATATATATATATATATAATCAACTCCAGGCATTCAGCTGCATCACATTGTTGAAAAACTGCAAAAGGATACATTAAACTGAATCTAATATATTAATTTCATCAAAGCATCTTTAATTTACTACTGATATGTGACTTTCTTATTGATTGCCCCTTGCTATTTGAATATTTTTTTTCTTATTTATTACTGTCCAGCTTACCATTTTGAATCTCCAAATATTGCTGTGATAGTTTCTGTTTTGCATGTTTTTCCCTTCAGTCCTTTAAAGATTTTTTTCTCTGCTGAAGATGTGTTTGTAATTCTGGATCCAACCTTTAGGGAGAGAGTAGTTCCTCAGTGAATAGTATTTACTTCCTGTCTTTATATGCTCACTTAATATGCTTTGTAAGTTTGAAACACCCAAACAGATGAATCATGTTATAATACAATGTTTCCTGTTAATATTTTACATTGTCTTGGATCTCTGTTGTCGTGAAGAGAACTTGCAGGACACTGTGGAGGTAACATGTGGCTCCCTGATTATACAGGCCATAATGACGCTGACGATGAGTCACTTACAAGAAAGAAAAACACAGTGTCATTACACCAAACAAGGTTTATATTCCATGGCTCACCAGTTACATCTCAGAGAATAGAGTACTTACTTGATTGCTCCATATATCTTGTCCTTTGTGCAGCAGATGCACTGCCTGATGTCCAACGAAAATTAATTATTGTCAAAGAATTGGAGATTTGAAGATTAAGATCTCAATGCTTCTTCCACCACTGCTTCACTATATTGAAGCTCAGCACAAACACACAAACACAGCCGTGAGTGAAATCACAGTTAAGTAAACACAAATAGTAACCAGCGAAAGCAGCTGCTGTGTTTGGGTGTTATGGAAACACATGCAGCCTCTCAGTCCTCCATTACCCAGCGCCTCCGAACAGGTTTTAAAAATGATAAAAGTAAGCTTCAAAAATAAACCCATTGTAAAGTGACACACGTACACTATAACTCATAAGGTCCGATTACACACGATGATTGTTTGGGTATGTACACTTACATGGGAGGGTAAAACACGAGAATACTCACTGCGCAGCCTATCTGATTATCCGACGGACTCCTGCAAACTTCTTTCACTTTCGATACCAGCGAGAGGTCGAAGGAGGAAGGAAACACACACAAACCCCTGGACTCACAGCAGAAATTACGCACAGACCCTGAAGACGTCACCCAAATCACCGAGTATTGAATTAGAGCGAGATATTCCTCCAGAGTTGTGTAGCTTCAGGTGCTGCTGTAGTGCAAGAATAAACTGAACGTCTTTAAAAAGCTAAAGAGAGACACACTGTGCCACCGAGGTAAGACATAACTTCCTCTTCTAAATCTGCTGTTAAAGCTAGGGTAGGCAATGTATTTCAGATGCATTTTTTATTATATTTGTTGATATTCTCTTTTACATCCCGACAGCAATCAATTAATCAAATGCTCTGAAAGAAATGCGGTATCTGTGTCTGTTGCAGGCCTGTAATAAGCTATCTACCCTAAAGCTATCTGCGCGCACTGCCCGTGTACTCATTGCGATAAAAATGTGTTTTAAGGGAGTGGTTCTTTCAAAATGTAGCTGTCTCTTGCTAGTTTCCCCAACGTTGCCTACCCTGGCTTTAATATGTGCCCGTTTAAAGACCGAGGGAGGTTTCATTCTTCACTAGGTGAGCTGCTCTGAGAGACTTAGTCATGACCCAAAACTAAGAGACACACACAAACCAGAAGGGCTGCTAAGTATTATAAGCTATAATTAAGTAGGCCTACTACATACTTAAAAGTATTTAAAAACAAGTCATAGGTAGCATAGGCTTATATCCACTTGGTGCAAATACATACAAGACAACCAAATAGGTATACAAATTGGTTGTGTGTATTTGCAGCGCGTTTTCTAAATGCTGGACATGTGTTGTCAAATTGATGAAGATGTTTTCTTAATTAGTGTTTTGTCTATTTGCATGTTTTCTTACGTTGCAGTGCGTTGAGCTCTCTCGGCCACTGTTCTCAGGTGTCCACCATGGGACCTTATTTCGCAAAATAAATAAAATTGAATTGTGCCATGAATTACACTGAACTGACTAAATCTGGTGCTTGTGGAGAGAGAAAGTCATGACACCACTTGCGCGACTTTCGGGTGTGTAGTCTTTCTAATTATGTATTCAGTCTTTCACTTCAACAGTTTTACGACAAACTGCGACTTTCTTGACTTGCAAAATTATCTTTTAAATTGACAAACATCATCTGTGTAATTCATGGCAAAATTCAAACGGGATCAAAAAATTATTTGTCTCTCGCCGTCGACTACTGTACATTTTTTTCGAAATAAGGTCCCGTGGTGGTCCACCGGACTTTGCCTCTATTCATTTCACGTCATTCTTATTGACCCTATATGTGACGCATGCAAGCCATACAAAACCCCCATCAGATATCATTTATTTATCTACAACCTAAAGTTTTAGTTTATGTACCTGAATAAACAAGTGTGAAGAGCACTTCTTACAGTCCTCACTTTGGTCTCATTGTACAGGCTTAACTGCAAAATGGTAATCCAAGTCAAAGTAGCTGGACTCAGACCAGAGATAACGACCATCACGCTGTGCGACAATGAAGAGCAGCTGAAGAAGATCACTGTACTGCAGTTAAAAGAGAAAATTACTGAAGAACTAAAGATAAGTATGTATATTGGCTCTTTTTTACCTCTTTAAGGAGACTGTTTTTGGTCCAGTTTGTTTGTTTATTAGCAGAACATGTAACTATAAATATGTTCATATTGGACGATTCTGAAGCGCACGATTTCTGTTCAGTGCCAGCACTGAGCCAATGCAGAAAGCACTGTGCGCTTTAATGTCCTTGATTTGCAGAATCGTCCAATATCAAAGTTCTGTCTGCAGCTTACCAATTAATGTCGTTATTTTCTTATGAACCATTGAACTTAGGCCTACTGACTTAAAACAATGACAGGTAATTGTCTATCTATTATCTCCGTATCCAGATTATATTTTTTCTAGCCTACAATTAAAGTAATAAACACAGAGTGTATTAGTATTAGGAGTTCCTCAGTGTTTGAGTCCTTTTATTTTTGGGTGATTTGAAATACGTCTGGGTAAATTTCAATAAAAATAAGTTTAAGATGTTTTTTAGATCTCTACATCTAACCGATTTTACATATCGACTAACCCTTGTTTCAACGTGCTTTCAGAGAGTCTGACAATGATGCATCTTTTTTTAACTCTTTTTCTACCTTGTAGCTGTTATAAATGTGCCAGACAACAAAAAATCGCCCTTTAACCCAGCCATCTTTTCATCACAACAAATCAAAAACATATTTGCATGTTTAGCCTGAAGGCTACAAGTCCTAAATCAAGAAAAGTAAAGATAGGTATAGCTAAGTGTAAGATAGTAAATATTTTATAATGCTTAAGTTTAACTATTTTATTCTGCTTGAAGGTTTCGAATACCGGATCATCTTCGCAGACCTTCAGCTGGATGAACATGAACTTCTGGTATCTTATGGGATCCAGCACATGTCTATCCTTTACGTGATTCGAAGAGTACTGGGGGGGGTGGGGGGGTGATCCGGGAAGGGAGATGGTGGAATGGGTGACAAGGAGGGCAAAAACCGAAGTATGGAAAGGCTCTTTCTTTTGTAAACCTGCTCTGGATATATCTGTTTTCCGACTGGGATGCATTCATAACACACCAGAGCTGCACTACAGCAGCCTGAGTGCCCTAACAGTTTTCTCAGGTGCCACTCTGGTGTGATTTTTAGTGTAAAATGAAACTCTATGAAACCTAATCCTGTGTATGCAAAATTTAATTAAGGTATCCGTACTTGATGTGACAAGGCATTACTGCCCAAAGATGAAAGGAGGGCAGCGTTGAACAGAGAAAATGAGAGAATTTAAATTGGACAATACGTGCACAAATGCAGATACTTGCACAAAGACCGCAATGCATTGCAGTTCAGAGTGGCTGCCAAGTGCTGTCCAAGCCTTGTTTGTGTTATTACTGATCCATTTTTAAACCCATTTCCACAGTTTTTTGTGGATTGATAATTCAATTTAAATTGCATTATGTACTGTATGTGTCTGTTGTTTGAAGTATGTATAATCAAAGTGAAAGCTCTTTCAGCTCTTTGAAATTGTTCAGGCAGAAATATTAGGGGTGCAACTGTGTTTTTACCTATCGAGAAGACATCACCGTATAAACATCAGCAGCAGTCAAGCCATCTCCGAGGATTATACTGAGGATGTCCCACCCGACACCAAAAGAAGCCACACAGACGGACAGCAACATGTTCTCACCGTCACATTAACAAGTTTCACCTCAACAGTCTAATCAGTCAAGTGGCAAGTAAAATGAATCAGGTCCACTGAGTCTTCAAGAGGCTGATGTTACCCTGTCCAGAATGTTACCATGGAAACACTGTTTAGCAGGTGTCATTGAATGTTGCCATGGAACCACTGGTCAGCAGGTGTCACTGGTTGTTACCATGGAAACATGGCTCTTAATTCTGAGGTGTTTATTTTTGTGAAACTGTCCATCTTGAATTAAACTAATCTAAGAGCAAAATTAAGACTGGCCTAACACCAGTCGAAAATATCTTTGTGAAACCGGCTCCAGGTGTCACTTCAGGATTCCAGGGGGACAACTCGAAGACTAAATCATCCATTGTGCTTATTTAGCTCGACCTGAGTAATTTATCAGGATTTGGATGTTACAGATCAGTGAAACAGGTTGTTTGACCTACCAGTGTCTGTAAACGATAATTAACACTTTGCAACCCTAGATAAATGCACATTAAAAACTCTAAAATGTATCCCTAAATCCATAACTCTAAAAGTGTGTTAAAAAGATGTTTGTGTTGAGAAATGTGTGTGAAAGCATAGCTTCTTTGACATCACTTATGTCAGTATTCACAGTGAACACATGACATAGACTGTACCATACGTACCAGTTCTTCTGTTACTTCTGTTTGCTTTGGATGCATTTATAACACTTTCCAGGCCTTTATATTAAACTAAAACATTTTCTACTGACTCATGGAATATCATCACATTTTTTTTAAAGTGTCATTATGTATCTAGGTCAAAGGGTATTTTTTTATCCTAAAATTTAAAGAAATATTACAAAATGTGTATTTTTTTGTAATTTTTCTGACTTTGTTTGATATTAAATTATTTTTCCAGTCTTAAGACTTGTCGTTGATGTCATCATTGTTCACTTATTTTGGGATTGATCTATAGAGGGTGCTACAGCTCCTCCTGGGACTCTGCAAAATTAACTCAGGTTTTGTTCTGCATGAAAGGTCATACAGGTGTGCACATTTTTACACTACTATACCTACGTGGGCATAATTGACAAATTTGCAGCTAAACTACATGACTATATGTAAAATATCTATTTGATATAGAACTGATGAACCTTCTTGTGCACATTCAGATGTCAAGGCTGAAGGAAGTGGCGACGAGGCAGAGAGAGGATGGTTCCTCATGTTATTTTACAGTCAAATGCACAGCAAATAACTGTGATATAGCAAATAAATACAAAAACAACATTTTACACGTTTTGTAGGAACTATTTTCTTTCTACCCATAGTTCCTATATGAAACTACTCACAACAAATCAGTAGATTATCTTGAGTATCCAGGTCATGATTTCTGGAAAGAGCCATTGCTGTTACAACCACATTAGGCCATATCGTATCCCTGCTGTTTTAAATACGTATCTTAATGCAGTCATACTTTTTATAAAAAATGTCATTCTGACTCCACATTAGATTTGTAACCATCCCCTGAAACAACTGGAATGACAGTTAAGACAATGGCGAAAATAGGATTTATATGAAACGTCATGGGTTCACTGTGTGTAGCTTTATCACAATCTAACTTTTCATAATTATACAGCTCATATAGGCACCAATTTGTACCATTACACTTTAAACCCTTACTACTTCTTCCTTTGTTTTGTAGTCATAATACAACAAGGGAACTCTTGAGCCTACAAGCTTATTTCCCCGTACATATATAAAAATTTGGAACAATATCTCTCACCACATTAAATTCACTTCCTCTTTTCCAATGTAATTGTTAACAGTTATAATCTCTATTTCAGTCTTCTGTTTCTGTGAGTCATTTAGCTGTATTTTGTTACTTGATTATCTCAACAATGTCTTTATTCATTCTGTTAATGTTGTATTTACTGTTCCTTGTTTGTTGTGCCATGTTTTCTCATTATGCTATTTTAGTATAATTTATTATCATTATGTGTGGAGCAGGAAACCAGCTGTTAAATGTTTTTTAGCTGAGTCAGGCCCACAACAAATAATGTTCATGACTTTGCTGTATTTCCTTTTGATACAATACAAAATGTACTATTTGTTTGAATTAATTATTTCTCTTTCACATTTAAAATGATAATTTAGCCTTAGAACATGTGACTGAGGAAAAAACAAGCCATCAAAATCACGGTTTATACAATACTAAAAGTTTACATGCAAAGTTTTTAAAGGCAGTGTTTGCTCCAGATCACTGAATGTCTGGGGCAGTGTGGATCCTGACCCTGTCGGGGCAACATTTCCTGTAAGACACCACAACTGCAGCCAGGAGACACACAGCAGCAGTGATGCCGAGCGCTGCGGCTACAGCGAGCTCTGTAGGAGGTCTGAGGAGCGACCAGGTCCCGTTCTGGGCTGAAGTTAAAGTCTCATAGGGATCACTGACCAAGAAGCAAAAAAGTAACGTTAGTAGGAGTCACAGGTTACTATAAAGCAAGAGGATGCTTGTTTAAAGTCATACTCGCCTTGTGGTAGAAGCAGGAAACGTAGTGACATCGTCTGAGGGAGGAGTAATGTCAGCGTACAGACAAAACCTCCTGTCAGGGCAGGAAACTAAGCCCTGGTATCCCTTTATCTGAGGGTTACAAACAGGAAAGGCAGAAGAGATCATTTGATTACATTTCAAATGAGAACAGGGATCTGTTTGGTGCTGCATGTAGCATTTTTAAACATCAGTATATCATTGTCACATCAGTTGTGATATATTAGTAAAATCCCTGTAAACAAATTCTGAATAGTGGAAAAAGAAATATATTTACTTGCAGCACCCTGGTTTCCTTAATGTTGCACACTGTAACAAGCACTTAACAACTACACACCTACACCTTGTCCCCGATTAGATATTACATATTTATTCATATATTTACATTGCACTATATCACAATATAATATTACTGTATTCATACTATATTGTTATTATTCTGATTTTATGAGCTTTATTCAGTTCACATGACCTTGACATCAATAAGAAAAGCCAGGCTGGGCCCCTTGCCTTAGGGTTGGTTATTAAGTATGCTTTAGAATATCTCAGACGCAGTGGTTACCCCCACTGATTTACAGCATACTGTAGTTAATATGTTGTTTTGTCATGTTACCTGAATGGTGCCCCCTGCTGGACAGTCCACCCATTCAGAGCCAAACACCTGGATTTGGTACCTGTTCGGTCCAGTGCACCTGTGTTTGTAACAACGTCCCTCCACAGAGCTGCTGAACAAAAGAAACTGACTCTGGAGAGAGGTGGAGAAAGAAGAAATTCATGTTAAACAAAGGAAACAGTTGGTGACAAGCCCTCACATACATGCTCACACACCTGTCTGGTCAGGCTGGAGAAGAAGCAACGGCTGTCAAGGCCAAAGATCTCCCCGCTCCAGTCCTCTTCAGCTGACTTCCTGCCATTTTCCTCTTTCCAACATTCACTCTGGAGGACAAGAGGAGGAAAAAGAGTGAAAATGAGGTGCTGAAATGGTAATAAAATGGTACAGATTGCAAGTCATCGCATGAAAAATAGGGCTGATCCCATATTCTTGCTTTACATAGGTGGAAATCTAGAAGTCCATAGCACAGATGTGAAGAATGTACATCATTTTGGCCATTTTGAAAATAAGCAAAAAAGTGACATCAGGCAATGCAAAATGAGTAAAGCACAATTTCCTTTATTCTACAATCTGAAAGATATTGTTTGATGATAAGATGATTTTTAAAAAAATCACACGAGAGGATAAAAAATCTTACTCCATTTTTTAGGGGTTTATACACTCGACATCCCTCCAGGTATTGATCAGTCTGGCACTCCCCCTTGTGTAGGTGAAGATAATGACACCCAAATCCACTGAGAAGAAGGAATAAAGCAAACATTATGGAAATGTAGTGTGAAAAGAAAAAAGTGTGTTAAATTCCACTTAAAAACATAAATTGTTGTGTATAAAACAAATATAGAATTATTCTACCTGCTGGTGCAGAAAAAGGATGAGGACTTGTCCTGACAGGTTGACAGGGAACCAAACATGGCTCCCTCACCTGTAAAAACACACATTCATCATTAAATTTAATATTTTTTTCTCCTGCAAACAATATTAAGAAGCACAAGTCAGGCTGTCTACCTTCCTGTTTGTAATGTCTTTGTAATTATCATGCAGATTTTACATGAATTTATACGATTACATTTAATATCTTCACACTCTTCTCCTACCGTTTCCCCAGACTAGACTCTGTGCCCGGCTCAGGCTTACAGCGTACCAGCCCGTATCCTGCAATGCAGCCAAGGTGACCGGGTCGATCCGGACTGTGGTCGAGTCCCCCAGCACTGCCGCCATGATGGAGCCCTGCAGCACCCGGGACTCCCAGTGCGAGGACACTCTGCCCGGAGGTGCATCCTGAAGGAAGAAAGTGTAAAACATGTAAGGAGAGCACATGATAAATCTGAAAAAGTTGGAGCTGCTCAGTACCAGGTTCTCTAGCGGCCCTCCTAGCTCAGGGTCAGTGGATGCCAGGTGATCCTGCAGGGCTGAGATGACAGACGGGGTGTAAATCCTCATCTGGCCCGATCCATCAGAGTGAGTCACTTTGCCTCGAGGAGAACAACCAGCACCCACTGCAGCACAACTCAAAGAAAAACACATCAGAAGAACCATTTTCTAACCAATACATAGTCTTTAATGTGAGTTAGAATGTGCAGTAGACTCAAGGCATCCTTGCTTATTTTAGTCAAGATATTATATAGAATTTGGCCCATGATTAATTTCCCTTATTGTTAGCTCTAAGTTCTGTTTTTCCATTTCCAATATGTCTCGTCTGTTTTATGTGTTTATTTGTCTTATTATATTGTGTATTCAATTTATTTTTTGTACTTTTATTTGGCTGATTTTATTTGATTGTAGGGCTGAAATGTTTTAATCTTTGTTTTCCCATGTAAAGCACACTGTAACCTTGTTTTGAATAGTTTATTTGGCTATTATCATTATTATTATTCAGCCACTTTTCACACATGTATATTGCTCTTTTTATGAAGCTCAAATTACTTGTTTTCTATCTGCAACTTTTCCATCTCTCTTACTTTTATTTCCTCATCCAGGCCTTCCATTGTAGCAAAGAAGATTCTTGATCTCAAAGTATTAAAAAAAAGTAACGTTTGGAAGACACAATTCAACTGTGCGGTTAAAGAGGGATGTATGTTGAGTAAGTAAACATAGTACAAGTAAAAAAGTTTGTACTATAATAACCCACAAGTAGATTCAGCTCATTTCACACCCGTTTCCATTTGGCTAAATTATACTAAACAACAGGACAAATGAGGCAATTACACACTATTCTATAATAATGTTTAACCACATGATGTATTACAGTGACGTAAAAATATCAAAATGTGTTCAAAAACCATGAGAAGTGGAGGAACAGTCTCTCCAGGTCTGGAAGAGATCTTTAGAGAAGCCAAGTGCATGAAATAGCTCATGGATCACAGTCTGGAAAACAAATGTGCATAAACACTCATTATATGTAAGTATTATTATTGTGTTTGTGAAAAAACAGAATTTCCCCAATAGGAATTAATAAAATACTTCTCATCCTGCTGCTACTAGTGAGAGAAAACATTTCCCATATTCCCAAAGTACCATTATATGTTTCATTTTGTCAGACAACATTTTATAAAACTGCCTGTAATTAAAAGCTGCCTGAATATATTATCATTAATATTATTAATCGTACCTGGACAGTAGCCTGGTGGCTGTATGTGGCTCCTGTCAGTCTGTCCCTGCAGACGACCACCACCCCAGCCACAGGTCGGCCATGGGCGTCCGTCTGACATTGGACAGCGTAGGCCAACACGTTAGGCTGAGGGGTGAACACAGCAGAAGGAGGAGGGTAGTACGAGGAAAGTAACAGCAGTGAGTGACAGCTGCAAATACTTTTCATGAGTGCAGATCCCAGTGCAAGAGAAGAAACTTGACATTTGGTCCTAAGATAATAAAGGTGAACTTATTAATCCAGCATATTTTATTTTAATATAAAAAATATGTTTTATTACTCTTTCAACCTATTACCTATTTGCTGTTGTAATAATCTGATGTTGGGAAATGTTATCCAATGTACAGACAGTGATGCATTGTATGTTTTACTGCAGCTTTTGTAAGCAAATTTTAAAAACAGCACTTCCTAGAGAGACTTAAACTTAATGAAAATAAAGGGGAAAAGATGTCATAATGCTGTCCACACTGTTTGGCAAGCGATCTCTGGGATTTGAGGGCAAAAAAAATGAAAGCAGTGAGTGTTCAAGATGTGAAGGAATTAAAAGAAAATAAAAATATGAAGTGGTAATAGTGGTTTATTATTCTAAAAGGTCAAAACACAGTAAAGCCAGTCAGTTGTTATCGTATTATTTTAGCCTTTTGTTTCTTTGTTTCTCTGTTTTATTCAGTTGTTTTATCGTAACTTTCCTGTTTTATAAGTGCTGTATAAACTATTTTCTTCAGAACACTTCTCAGATATGTTTTAATATCAAAGATTTCAGTGTTTGATCTCAGCGGGTCTTTACCTCGGCTCTACACTTGTCAGTGGCCTGCACGTGGAGGTACAGCAGGAAGTCGGTGTCCGGGAGTCCAGCACCTTCAGGACGCAGAACAGTCCTGCGAGGTGAATCAGCCTCCTCGTAAATATCACATCCAGCCAGATGATCATCTGGGATCTGTTGACAACAAGGATAACAATGCTTGACATATTTTGTCCTGTTCTTTCAGTGTACAGAAACATGCTGTCTATGTTTTTTCCAGCTTACCACAGGAATACACTCCAAAATCATTCCGACTGATACTTACTGTCACATCCAGGCAGGTCTCAGATCTGTATTTGTTGTTGGCTCGACCACACCTGAAGGAAGAAAACTGGATCTTTTTAAATTCACTTTCATGATATCGCTCCTTCATTTAATAGAGCCCAGTGAAATGGGAAAAGATGGGTGATCAATTATCTACCTACTATGCATTCTAAATGGTTATTATCATTATTTTAGCAAACATTTTAGTGCTGATATTTGTACTTATCTTGTTTTCAAAAGTGATGTGGAAGTTTGACTGTTCATCAACTGCAAGACACCATGTTTGCTAAAAAGCTCACACCTCTAATTCTGGTGATTTTCATGTTGTAACATAAAGTTAAGTTTACATGATTCTCTATAATTAAAAAAAAGTTGATAAACTGGATAAACTGGACTACCAGGAAAATATATTGTCATGAAACTAAAACACACAAACCTGGTGATCATTTTAACTAAGATCATATTAAAGATAAAGCAGATCCACATCTGGCCAAAGGAGCGTGTTTTAAGGATGTATATATACACACCTGTTGTTGTTGGCAGTACTTGAATTCCTCCAGAGAAACTTGCAGTATTTCTTGATGTCTCTGCTGAGCAGCAACGGACCTGGTACTCTGTTCACTATTGAAAGGTCAACAGTTCAAGATAGTACATGTTAGTCTGTGTGTGTGTGTGTGTGTGTGGTCTGTTTTTCACCTGACAGTAAAGAAGACACCATCTTCACAGCCTCCTCCACCGCTGCCTCCAGCCTTTGTTTCTCAGCTTCTGATAGGTTGTTGCTCTCTCTTGGAATCCAGGTCTGGATCCTGATTGGCTGTGGAGAGGCAGGAGTGGGCGGGACTATCTTTCTCAGGCTTCTCCTCTGTTTCACTGACAGGTCACGCGGAGGTGATGCCCTTCGTCCTGGATGCTTGGTCTGTTGCCCGGCCTGGGCTCGGAGTCTGGGCTCGTTGGGTGGGCCGTCTGGGTGGATGGTTGCAGCTCGGACCACCCTGGTCTGGGCCTGAACCTCATCAAAGATGCACTTCTGCAGGGCTCCGGGGAGCTCCACCACCACAACCATTACAGCCAGCATCCCCACCCAGAGTCTCTGGGATGGAGGTAAAACCATAATTATAGCTGGAACCTATTTCAGGGTCACAGCAAGGAAGATTATTAGTTGTTGGACATTTTGGCTGAGGGGCTTTGCTAAGCTGCAGGTTTTTTCATGGCTGTTGTGGATCAAACTAACCTGTGTGACGGTGACACTTAAACTAATGTCCAACAGCCTATAGAGCAGGGAAATGACAAGCACATTACAGTGAATTATATTCATTTATATCATACTAAGATGCAAAATATAAGGTTCCCAATTCCCTTTTTAACGATTATTCCATGATTAAAGTCAACTTTCTCCTTTGTGTCACTTAATAAATGCATTGTAAAGTAGCCTATTTGGAGAAGCAAATGTAGAGCACACTGAGTTCACTTCCTTTGTATTTTTGTCTAAGTTTTAGTGACCTGGAAGGAGTTATATTCTACAACTAAACAACACATGGTTGACTTAATATATTAAAGTAAAATTATAAAGTATTCAGCGTTTCCCCCAAGAGAACTGTATTTCCGGTTAGTATGTAGAAAGCTTTGCAGCAGCATTTATACCTTCATGTCGGAAAATAAAACTTACAGAAAATAAACAGTTAATGGAAAAAATTAAATACAAGCATTAGGAGGAACCAGAACTCATCACCTCAGTATTTTTACTGTCCTGGCTACAGCTATGTTTGTGTCTTGTGAGTAATGCGAGCTATTAAACCACTGAATGAAAAGATAACTTTGCCCAACTCAACAAAATATGAAACTACAGTAAATGCAGATAATACCAAAGCCAAGCAACATCAGTATTTTTAGCTTACCTATTTAATGGCCTAATCCTACATCGCATTTGCAGTGTTGTACACAGTACGCACATGTCAAATTACAGTTTGTTTTATCCAATCAGGAAAAATACAATTATATGGTGTACTTTTGAGAGACAATGAGGTCACTTTAAAAGTGGGTGTAATGTACTGGACTCAAAAAGTAGGATGCCGTGGGGTCCGCTTTGAATGGCTCTGCTATAAGGAATAAGGCCATGCATCTGCTGGAGCAGCTGTTAAATGTGGAGTGAATTTCAGCTCCACCAATCACTTTCCTGCAGCATTAAATCAAATGTATTCATTATAAGTAATTACCTTGTAGGCAAACGTGACCTCAGTCCATCAATGTAGTCTCAATTGCAACGCAAACCAGAGTGACCTGAACTTCCAGAACAACCACTGAAGAGCTCTCTCAGGAGTCTGAATTTCCATAGGACTTTTGAATACAAAGCACAATGCAATGACCATGTCATCAGGTGTCAGGTGTCTTTTCCTTCCTGTATTTTGCTCACCCACCTAACCCCCAACACACACAAAACACACAATACCCAACACCTAAAAGTGCAAATCGTTTAATCTCAGCCACATTTTTACTTATATACAGTGAAGTTGACCGTAACAAACCATAAAATCACTTTCTCTCTTATTTACCTCATTACATTTCAAATTAAAAACTTCCGGCTACTCCACGACGACCATAATACATTCAACAAAGCAAAACAGAACAACTTAAGAGGGAAAAAAAGTTATTTGCTGAAATAAAACCATAGAATTTACAATAATAAAAATGGCACACCACAAGTCTGTTGTGTCAAAATATGACAGAATGCGATCGATTCCCCTCAAGGGTTGAAGATTCAAGTTGAGGTTATTTTGTGAATACAGGGCCCCTTTCATCACTAGGGAGCCTCATCTTCCTGTGCACACCACACACACACATCTTAAAATCAGGCACCAAAGAGATTGTCTTTTGACACATTTGCTTTTGTAGATCACATACATTCACTTGGGAAGGGTACGTGTGTGTGTGTGTACTCAATACACACTGTTATGTTGCAATCAATGTGCACTAAAATAGGGATCCCAAAAAGTTATTGCCAGCTTGCAGAGTAGACATGCATTTTTTTTTCATGTTATAATAAAGCCACTGATGTGTCAATGCGTGCTATGATTTGAGAAAACATGTGCCTCCGTGTGTTTTGGTGTGCAGTGTGTATTTCAGGAATCATCGAAATTTCCTCGAGCCATCTACAACAAACTCCTAAAAAGGCACTTAAATAGGGGGAAAAAAAATTTTATAACTATCTGTGACATAACATGTGACTGAAGAAGTCACAGAAGTATGTGGAGACAATCCACTTCTACAAAAATACTCCACTGTCTATGTAAGACTAAAATGCAAATGCATTCACACAGTTGCAGGCATACAAAACACAATATTTTCCATCATGTTATCTAAAAATGCTAATCATTCAATCTGACAGTAGCCTGCCTCAGTCTCTAGATAGGGAAGATTCTTCTGTGCAAAAGTTTACCTTCAATGTGCAGCCTAGCTTTAATTAAGTGCACATCCAATACTCATCTACACTTAATCTCAAACATACGCCGGCCATGCTTTTCGTCTAAAACTTATTCTTTCTCAAGGAGGTCTTTTAAAAAAAAAAAAAAAGGTTGATTCCATAAGTCAACAAATCCAACTCAAAGCAATTTCAAAAAAGGCACCAGACTTGCACAGTGAGGGTGAGTCTCGCCGTGGGCCACTCCTGTGCTTAAGTTCAAACAAATGTGGAAAGACTGGGTTTCAGTTATCATCAGTGAGTGAAGGAGATAAAGAAGGGATGAGGGGGTACTGGGTGGGTGAGGAAGTCATTCAGGTGAGCATGGGTACGTCATCCTCTGAAGTGGTGTCTTCAGAAAGGGGGATAAGCAGCACCTCGTCATCTGAAGAGGAGGAGGAGGAGGAGAAAGAAGGGGAGGCGGACAGGGGCATGGAGTTGGTGGAGGAAGAGGGCGAAGCTCTGAACAAGGAGATACTCAGGCCCAGCGTGTGGAAGATGGAGGCCAGAGAGGGGCTGCTCGGGGGGACGGCGACAGGAGGAGTGTGGGGAGTGACCGAGGGTGGAGCTGGGGGAGCGTACGGAGGTGGAGGTGGCGAAGCGACAGGCGGCGGCAGTAGAGGAGGTGCTGCTTCCTGCTGCTGCTCTGAATGAGCCAACAAACCCAGTTTCTGAGGCACCGGCTGGTTGACCGCCTCCACAGCCGAAGAGGAGCTCGTGGGAGAGGAGTGAGCTGCTTCCTGACCAGATGGAGCAGCGTCTGACTGCTGCTGGCTGGAGCTTGACGCCTGACTCGGCCTGGAGGGAGGTCTAGGGATTAGACCCCACCTCCTCATGCGACGAACAGCCCGGCGGATGAATCGGGGTCTGCGTCTGCGGTGTGGGGAGTTGGCGGCATCCTGACGGAGGAGCTGGAGAATTCCCCTCAGAGAAAGAGACGAGGTCTGACAAGGAGGAGGATGTAAAGAAATGGAGAGTGGAAAAGAGCAAATCAGTTAAATACTTTCTTAAACTCTTGCTCTAGATCCTAAAGTGGTATTCAATCATTTTAAATGCCAAACGTAGTATTCCCAAATTCAGGGAACGAGTAGGTAGCTTGGCCAAATCCCTTCAGACAGAGCAGGCTTTGTTTCAGACACTTAATCCCTCCGCCTCCTCAGCTGTCCTCACCAACTCATAATAAAAGCACCTTAGTGTGAACCTGCATGGTAACAGCACATTAGCTCTATCTTAACACTACTTGTTATGGTCCTTTACGACTCTGGGGGAGCTGTTTGGCATTACCATGGCTTTAAGTGAGGGGTCTGAATCCCACTGTAGTATGACATCACGGTACTGTAAGGTGCCACTAAATAAGTCTGTGTCAAGATTGAAGTTCAGCTTGGATGTAAGCAGCTGAGCTGGTGTGTACAATATATTGGTATCAGTATCAGGTGATAATTTCTTAGAAATATGTAAACAAAACTAGGAGCCAATGTAAAAATCTAAAAAAAATATGCCCAAAATGTTGCAGTTTTCTTGTGGTGCTCTTGTCTCTCACCTCATTGGGGTTTTCTGTGGGGAAGTCCTCCACTGGGGGGATGATGCCCTGGGCAATCAGCTGACCGTAGGAGGGAGGAGCCTGCTGCTGGATTAGCTCAGCTTCCTGGCGGCTGATTGGAGCAAACAAGCTGCCAGAAAACAGACACATTTAGATGCAGTCACACACACACTGCCACTTTGCTTTCGACTGTCAGCACACATCTGTCAGCAGATGCATATACAGTATACAGACCTTTATGATATATATATTTATCTTTTATAGCTAGCTTTTACAGTACATTACCACCAACAACTCACACCACACATTGTTTTTGTTATATGATAGTTCGTGTTTTCACTTCATAAAGATGCTGTACTTTGTTTGTTTTGTTTTGCTGACAAATTGCACGTGGGAAGCTGACAAGTTTACAACAACAACCTGGTAGTTCTAGTTCTAGTTCCTCTTATCATAAAGAGTGGAGTAGGGGCAGTACTGGCTGTGTTGTGAGAGGCTCTGCTATGTGTTTGAGAGGTTGTCTGGTAGTGTTGGCAACAACTGAAGCTAGTAGTAAGGAAAACAATCTCGTGATTCACTATCTCAGATTATTGGCACAAAATCTGGTTGATGAATCACAAGAAATCCCTATTATGCTACATCAAAGGAGCAAAAAGATATAACAAAAGCTAGTGTCTGGAGAGCAAACATGCTTTGGTTACAGAACTGAAATTAAAAAATGATAATACAGTAGAAACTACAGGAGAACTGGTATTAAAGGATCAGTACTGAATTTATGAATCCTTTGCTTACAGCTGAGATAAAATGTACTAAACAGTTACCTGTACTCCCTGGTCCTGAGTGAGTACAGTTTACAGGTGCAGCCCATGGCGATAACCAGCAGAAGCCCACAGACCAAGCTGCCCACTGTTGCCGCGGTGATGACCTTGCGGGGCAGGATGACGGTGCAGTTGAGCTCGTCTGTTCCGTCCTTACAGTCGACCTGGCCGTCACAGCGCCAGCTCTCAAACACACACCTGCAGATGGGACAATGGGCCATTTGTGTGTTAGAGTGTCCAGGAATAAGTTACATCCTGAAGGGTGCGTTATGAAGCGTTATAATCACACCACAAGACTGTAAACCAGCCTTCTGGCACATGATTATAAACTGTATTAGTATTAGACTATCTGAAAAGACGTTATGAATCATTTTGTAAGCTAATGTAAGAGCTGAAACAAGATATTTTATTCAATACATGCAGAAAATCAAACCATGGATTTTATTCAAATATTGTTTGGGGCTCATGAGCTGAGATTATATCTTAGTTTTTATTATATAGTAAACTTCTGCTTTATGTGTTTCCTCTAACTGGGTCAGATAAAAGTACTGAATACATGTTCAAGTGCAGACATTTTTCTTTAGTATGGGACCTAAACTAAATTTTAACTCTTAGACGGTCACATTTCTGCACACGCCCTCTGACTCACACACTTATAACCGCGTTATAACCAAGACACACCTTAACTAACCTGACCACAATGAAGACAAACCATTTTAGCTCATTTGGCAAAACAATCTCTATAAAAACAAAACAATAGTAGCTAAAGAGCTCAAGAGAAGAATAAGCTTTAAACATCAACTTTTATGGAAAAATGGATGAGAAGTCCTTGATGTGCTCAGAATCGGTTCGAGGTTTGAAAACCGACAGCATCCATAACAAGTGAGCAAACGCAATCTGCTGATGAAGACCGTGTGATACGGCCCAAATCAACAGCTTCTAAATGGACCTTGAGGTGAGATTGTTTTGTCGACTGCTGTTCCAAAGGTCAAGAATGAATTCAAACCTCAACTTGAGCTCAAGCCTAATGCAACTGCACTGAAACCGGAGAACAAATTGAGACAACTGTCCTCTCTGAGCCTTGGAGATAAACAGGTTTTCAGCTTGAAACTCTCACACTTACTGACCTGTCGCTGTCACAATGAAAGGTCCCCGGCTGGCACACGGTGCAGTCCCTCTCGTCGCTGCCATCGGCACAGTACAGCTGGTAGTTGCATCTCTCTGTGACGGGGTAGCACACCGGTCTGCCAGCAAAGTGATTGGATGCCACCGCTCTCTGCCCTGCCACTCCACAGGCAAACTGGTTCAGACCGCAGCCCCTGCATCCCTCCTCGTCCTTCCCCGTCTCAGGACAGTCCCATTTCCCATCGCACCGTTGCTCCTGAGTAAAGCAACCTCCTGCTGCTCCCCCACACCGGCCCTCCCAAGGGGGGCAGTAGTTCCCGACGTGGAATGTGGCGTTGAAGCCGCTCCCCTCCGAACCAGGAAGAGTGTCATACGTCAACGACAGCAGGCCAGTATGGGATTCAACTTGGACTGATTTGTAATTGGAGGCGCTGGTGATCTGACAAAATGCAGGACGAGAACATCATGTTACCAAAACGTCTTTTATAATACTTTCTCAATAAAGAGCGATTGTGTAGGATCTAATGAATGTCTGGATACATTTCCTAGTTAAAGAAACTCACAATTTTAATCACGTCTCCTTTGCCTTGCTCTTTGTTGTACACGGTGAGTCTATCCCCGGGTCCCAGCACCAGCTGCTGCAGGTCCAGTCTCAGTGGCCTCGAGTCCTGAGGGTCCAGAGTCCAGACACAGAACAGCGCAGGGCCCCGGATGGCTGGAGGGGAGAAGGTCCCATAGAAGGTCTGAAGGAGCCCTCCGCAGGGCCACTCAATGGGAGTGGGCGTCACAACGAGCTCCCTGCGTGTCTGAGGCTGCTCGCGATCCACCTGGGCATCCTCATCCACCCTCTCCTTCAGCAGAGCCCACACATCAGACTCAGTATCTCTCTTGGGTGTCTTATCTTCAGCCTTACGCCTCTCCGAGTCCCTATCATGGTTCTTCTCTGTGTACGTCTCTGCTTGGGACTCTTCTGCTTGTGTGCTGCTATACTTTGGGGGTTCTGGGGTGTCAACTTCTGCATCACAGCCCTGTTCATCTGTGCCGAGGCCAGCACCTTCACTGAGACACTCCACCTGGCCATTACAGCGCCAAGAGAAAGGAAGGCAGCGGCCCCCCAGGCACTCAAAGGATGTTACTGGGCATTCACCAGAGTCTGAATGTGTAGAAAGAGAAGGGAATAAAACATATAAAGAGAGGAATTAAGATTATCTTTTGACAATAAGAACTTGTTTTACTTATTTTTAAAAACTGATACATTACAACATGATACACTTCAATTTTTTCCTTGACAAGGGACAGCATTAAAGATGTTTAAGAGAAAGAAACGGCATGCTATGATACCTCTGGCGTAGTTCAACAGAAAAGATGACACAGGGAACAGATGCGGGAGGAAGTGGTGCGTCACTGTAATATTTCCCCCTGGTAACTCCATTGGTTGCGGCAACTTGGAGCCACAAAGGACAAAGGG
This sequence comes from Siniperca chuatsi, assembly GCF_020085105.1. Taxonomy (NCBI): domain Eukaryota; kingdom Metazoa; phylum Chordata; class Actinopteri; order Centrarchiformes; family Sinipercidae; genus Siniperca; species Siniperca chuatsi. The sequence continues at coordinate 15,072,901 of NC_058063.1, forward strand.
TTCACCGCCAGCTGATGATTTTATAGACACCCATTCCTTCTTACATCGAGCTGAAAACTGGGAAAAGCTGAGAAAGGATTTAGAAAAAGGATTTAGAAAAAATTTGTGAGAACACACATACTCACATAAAAATACAAAGAGAAAACAGCATTTTTGAGATAGAAGTGAAATGTTGTTATACAATTTACATGTACACCATGGTCCCTTTAATATCTCTGGGTGTATTAGGACATTACAGGAAATGCTGCATATCAATGCGCAATATTAGATTTTTATATGATTCTGGTATCAATGTGATGAAGTTTGATCTGTCAGGTATTTAATTTGCTGGATTACCTGAAAACAAACCTTCCTGTCAGATTATTTCATCCATAAACAGTTTCTCAATTGTTTTTTTTATCCATATTGCCCACTCCTAAGCCATTCATAACATTACATCCTCGCCACAGATCATGTAGCAAAAACTCAATACTTTGCACAACTCGTCTCATTGTAATATTTACATGATATACCGTTCAATTCAGCGTATTATTTTCCCAGAGGACATCTCATATACAGCAAACAACTGGGGCAAATTAGTTAATCTCAGCTCTTCATGTAGGGTGGTATTTAGGAAAAAAGACTTGAAAGCAAGGCCGTGTGTATCTGGCGTTTCAAATTCCCTCAATTACCTGAGAACAATAGGTTCTCCTTCCGAACCCTTGATGATCCAGCAGTCATAGGTAGAGCCGAAGCGGTAGGACCAGCTGTGGTATGCAGAACTCCTGATCTCTCCCACTTTACTGTCTAAGACTTGAAGGGAATGCCCACAGCGGGCTGAGAAACAGCAAGACAAAGGAAGGTTAGGAAGTCAAAACAGTTGCTGTTTTTGAAGCTTGAGTGTTAGTGTATGGTGTTAAACCTGTGAGGTGTTGAAGAAAAAGTCAGCAGCCTGGCTATTTTTGCTTAAACCTTAATTTCATTACACCAATTTAGCTTAATGTTATCACATTACAGTCGAAAATAGGTGTTGGGAGAAGTAGTATAGTACAAAAGTGAAGTACTGTTAAACATGATGTGCTCAGGCTGATATCTGCTGCTACGATCACTATGGCACATTGTAGGTTAGAGAAAAGCATGAAACCAGAATGTGACATTGAAAAATCCTTTCATGACATCCACAGTCACAACATGAGATAAAGTGCTGACTAGTATGTCTCCTTACCAGAGCAGAGGGCAGGCTCAAAACGGCTGCATGCTGCGGATGAAATAAGCAAAAACAGGACGAGTCAGGCTGGTGTTTTATCGCCATGGCCGACAGAAATCATACATGTTGTACGACATGAGAAGTGCAAACATGACCTTTGCTTTATAAACATTTAAAGTAAGCACCTTAGATAGATAGATAGACAGTCAAACACACTGATGAGATGTATTCACTTACCTGTTATGGTGAAAACTAGTAGGGCACAGAGGTTGTAAGTGAATGTCATTGTGGTAATGCGTCTCCTCTAAAACGTTGGAAATTATAAAAATAACTAAAGACTTAAAAAGGGTTTTAAAAAAACGTCAGAGAAGCGTCATTTTAGGAAGTTTTGTTCAGGAAGACTTGACCTGCAAAGTGAAAGAGGAGATGATGAATGATAGGTCTGGTTGTCAGCCAAAAAAAACAGTCAACCATTTAGCCTCATAATGTTATTGCTCTACTACTTTGACAACAAATAAGCTAGCTGACAGATGCATCAGAATAGAAACAAGAAACTTGTGTGTTATTGATTAGTCACTAGAAAACCAACAGTCAACTAGTATGATAATAAATCAATAATCTGAGTCATTTTTTTAACGAAAAATGCTTGTCAAATGTGATTATTTGCTGGTTTCTTAGTCTTCTATGATACTACATTAACTATATTTGGGTTTTGAACCATTGGTCGAACAAAACAAGCAATATGATAAAGTAAACTCGAACTCTGGCAGCTTGTGACAGGCTTAGGTTTTGTAGACCAAACGATTATTAAATAATCAGCAGATTAACTGATAATGAAACTAACTGTTAGTTTGCAGCTGCTAATCTCAAGTGTAAGACCTCAAAGTAAGAATTATACTTTTTTTATTGAATAATATCAGTCTTCCGTATCTTCTTCAATCTTAATTCACATCAGTTACCTCTCTTTCAGCCAATTGTTGGTTTATCTGCTCAAGTGCTCCAACTTTAAACATTTTAGAAGACATTTATCAGATTGATGAGTAAAACATTGAGGTATTTTACTCCGGAGCAATTGCTCTGGCCCTAAAAAAGTGAGCAATGATATATGCAGTAGTATCCACTATCAATCCAATATTGTTATATATCCGGGCAGGAAAACAATACATGGGTCTCTTGAAGTTGACGTTATTTTGATCTTGAACACTGTGTTACTCACATACACAACACACACAGCGACTTCCTTCCCATAATCTTCTCAACAATGACGCAACGAACGCTAGCTTTTCCGAGATTAAATCCTCGCCAAACAAATAGTTTCAAAGTCTTTCTCCGATTCCCAGTAAACTAAAACTATTCAAGATCTCGAGTTCTGGTCGATTAATACCTTATTGTGTTCCCTACAAGTTTAGACAAAGTCCTGAGATACGGTTACGAGATAGTTTCGGTTTGAAGGAGAGGGAGGGAGCAGCTGCTCGCCTTCTTCAGTCACAATCGCTTTAATAGCTAGCTAGCTTCCTGTAGAGCTAACTGCTAACGCTAACATCCTCACTTCTGTCTGTCGTTTATTCGCTTGTTCTAGGCGGCGACACCTCGAGAAAAGGTTTCCCAGCACGACACGGATGATTTTAGTACCCGACGAAATCACAACATGTAGGTCAGAAGCGGAAACAACATGATAAAAATGTCTAAAAGGACATGAGCCGAGTACGTTACCATGTCAGTCGGCCTCTCTTGTTGACAAGTTCTGACCCACTTCCGTATATTCTAGCTCATGACAGGAGGGGCGGGGCTTAATTGTTTCTCTTCCATTCATAAAACTTTACATTACGTTTTTCACAGAATCTGAGCCTATTCACAATGCTGTAAATTCATTTATTCATATACAGTATATTCCTATAGGGCGGCTAATGTTTAAAAGGAGTTATGGTGAAATGTTTATTTCTTACCACAAGGTGGCAGTGGCGGTTAGCACAAATATCCAACATCACTTTTAATTCATAAAAATGTGGTATGGACCTCCATGGCGCCTTAAAAAGACTAACGGAACTAAGTACATTCACTCGAGTACTGTGCTTATTTGTTTTAAGTACAGCATTTTCATTTCATGCCTCTTTATACTTCTGCTCCACTACATTTCAGCATTGGAAGAAAAAGTATTCAGATCCTTTACTTAAAGGTGTGTTTTAGGACATAAAAGTGGTGGAAAGTAATTATGCACATTCACTCAAGTATTTTACTTAAGTGCATTTTTGAGCTACTTGTAATTTACTTGAGTATTTCCATTGTATGCTACTTTATACTTCTACTCCACTATTCAGAGGCAATTATTGTACTTTTTACTCCACTACATTTGTTTAGACGGAAGTTACTAGTTACTTTGTAGATTCAGATCAATAATACAAAATATAATCAACAAATAAATGATGATAAATTATCATAGGTTAAGAGAATATAAGACTTTATTGATCCGCAGTATATAAACGAATTAAAATTAGCCCCATCTTTACCATCTGAAACATTAAAGTGAAAATAAACACATTAATGCATCAATAATTATAATCCAATAATATAATATGTGTTATTCTGAAATGGGCCATTCCGCATAATGAGTACTTTTATGTTTGGTACTTTAGGTAGGTATATTTTGATGCTAATACTTTTGTACTTTTGTACTAAAATTTTGAATGCAGGGCTTTTACTCGTAACTGAGTATTTCTACACTGTGGTATTGCTACTTTTACTTAAGTAAAATATCTGAGTACTTCTTCCTCCACTGCTAATATTTGTCTCTGTATCATTAATCGGTGCATTGATAAACCCGGTCAGCTGTCAACCATGAAAAAAATTATGTCTGCACATCTGGAGGAGGACCCAGAGGAAAATCCATATCTCTCTCCCTCTCTCTCTTTCTGCCCACGTCCACACACGCTACAGACAACTCTGCCAGAGGAAAGAAACCCAAACTATGAAGCTTTAGTTGACACCAGCTGAGCATTTGTCACAGCCATCCGATGGTTTTAGCGTTTTGTTCGGTGTTTTCAACTCAGCTCTGACTTTAAAGGAGTCGCTTTTGTGCAGAAAAGCTGTCTGGTGCGCTCATTGTGTCCATGCGGATACGAGAAAAGGTTTTCTGCCACGTTTTAAAAGCAACGGAGTAGCATTGATAGATTTTGTTTTGATTTTTTTCGCCGTTGGTTGTCAGGACGGCGGGACTTGTGTAGAAAGTTAGTTTCCTGAACTTTTTTGGGGCAGTTTGCAGATAGAAGAATGCTGCCCCAGCTTCTCACCCTGGCCTGTGGTCTCTGCTGCTTTGGTTTTACCTCAGTCACTGCAAATGTACTAAAAGCCGAGGTAAGTCTAATGAAAAAACACATTTCATTCACTTTAAACAATGCAAACTGATATACAGGGATTTGTGCATATTTAATGTGTGTAATACAAGTGTATGTGTAATGTGTAAACAACTTGAATTTTCCAATGTTTCAAATGTTTTTTAGTGGTTTCACAATTACAGTTTTCTACAATATTCCTTAAGCATATATTTACAGTGTTCTGCAGCAGAAAGCCTAAATGTTACAGTAATATTGTACAGTAATATATATTATTGTATCACTACAGGGGTAGTTTTATTGATATCTGTAGTGTCTTTCTAATGTTTGATAGGTTTTCTCTAATCTTGTAACAGCAACGGAGGGTGTGTTTACATTCCCTTCATGTTAATTCTCCCTCCCCAAACACTCGTGACCTTTGTCTTTCTGTGCTAAGAACTGTTTAAAAGAGTCCATCTGAGTAGAAACTGTAACAAGAGATGAAACTTCATCCAGAGAAAAAATGCCATGAGTCTAAACTCTCGTGGCTTGTGAAGGAGGAGGGGGAGATCCAGCCAGGCAGGGGCAGTGCACAGTTTAGAAACCTCAGCTGAGCTGCTTTGTTCTGGTGGTACGGGGGAGGGGGTTAATGGTTTTCATCTGCCTGTGTAAACTGCACAGGCAACAGGCCGGGAAGCTGGTCTGCATTCACAACAAGCTGGACACGAGGCACTCCATCTGGGAGACTTCAGGCCTCAGGCTGTGAGACTCCGGGCCTGGAGACACTAAAGTGCACAACAAATTCAGTTTCAGGTCCCGTGCAGCTTTGTAAATGATTGGGTACGAGCACCCTGGGCGACTCTGGTCTCAGCCCATTTTACATTTGCTCTGTATGTAGCTCCAGTGGTCATACTTGTTTGTAAAAAATAAAAGGTGCTTGATGTGAGCATTTACAGCACCACATTCAGTCATACTGCCAGGAACTGCAGATATAAGGTGTTTCTATTCAAAAGACAGGATGCACCACTAACAGCCAGATGTCAGGAAATTGATTCCCAGAGCGGAAAGTCCATTGGCTATAACTGTTGAGCAAAAAAAGCAGCGTTACTTAAGATATACAAGAGTCTGTGCTGTAGTTCTGGGAGGACAGGATGCATGAAGGAGTGAAGGAGGACCTTAGTCACTGACCACAAGTCGCTGGCGTGTGAGTCAAGCCAGACATGGTGGATAACTCAGAGAGTCAGACAGTTTATAAGACGCCGCAGGCAGCTGCCCTCTTGTGGCGAACACACCGACACAGTGATGAATGTCTGTAAACAAAGTGAGAAAACATGGCTGTTTACAGCAGTATCACCTGTAGCAGCTGTAGGAAAACACCTCTAATATGAATCACTTCAGTGCTAAAATAATAATAACGCACAGTGCAGGATTTAATGTGAGACGCATTAGATGAAGAGTGAATGTCTCGTCTGCTGATACAGGCTGTGTTTTGCACAGTGCTGAGATGCTGTCAGACATAGCAGTCAGTCCTGATGCAGAAAGAGGATAAGAGTTGATTATGGGTTCAGGATTACATCACCTGAGAGCTGTATATGAACCCTGTGATCAAAAGATAGACTTGTCTGTTTGTGGAGAAAGCAGACTAAACTGGAACAGCAAAGACAGGAGAAACAAAGACGAAATAACGACGGAGTGACGTAAATGTTTAATTAAAGTCAATGAAGCTCCTTATAGGGGGGTTTGGAGGGTTGAAAAAGTAGAAGTCAGACAGGGAAATTCGAGTTTAGAGGAATTTTGTGGTTTATTAGTGTTGCCCAACATCTGAACATCCCTCTCTGACTTCACTCTGACAAACTAATCCAACTTAATCCATGCTGAGTGAAAAGAGAAGCTCCACCAGTAGAGAAATAAGACTTCCACTATTCTCTGAAAATGTAGCTGCTTCTGGTGAAGTCGACCTTTGCAGCTTCCGGCATCTGTTTTCATTCTTTGTTTTTGCCTTGTCTAGCCTTTCTTTACGGAAATAAAAAGCTTAGTGGGACCTTGTGAGCAAAGTAAGCGGGCAGCAATGAAAACAACAAGGTCTAAAACGGGATCTCCATATCTGGCTGAAAAAATGCAGGAGATTTCCCATTGCCATGTGGAGACACATGTCTGGTGATCCCTGCAGAGGGTTACAGATCTGGTCAAAACACATCTGGTTTCAATTCTTTTTATCTCGACTGGAGTGACTGTTGATGTAGCATCAAAAGAAAAGGCCTTGCTCAAGACCTGGTGCACGCTGCTCTGACAGGCAGCAGTTGTCACTTAAGAGATGTCAAAATAATCAGCTGGATCGGCCTTAATGAGAAACTGATGGACTTCAAGGGAGAAAGGGAGCTTATATCTTTGCCCTACACCCAAGAAAACGGTTCACCTTGTTAACACAGAGGACATCAAAGAGAGAAAGTTTCAACCATGACGTTTGTTTTGAAGATAGATCTATGACCATGATTTTGATTGAAAATTCAAAATTTGCATTCTTGCTGTTTTTAATCTCAGGTGCTCAGCTGGTTAGGTTTGACTGAAGTTGAAGGCCAGATGCCCTGAACCAAAATTTAGCTTAAAGACTAGGCCAACCACCTGGTAGAAGTGGAGACCTGTAGGGCTCTTTGAAAGACTACAGGCAGTGGTGGAAAGTAACATTTAAAGTACATTTACTCAAATACTGTACTTGAGTATTTTCATTTGTATGCGACTTTACACTTCTACTCCACTACATTTCAGAGGGAAATATTTTTTACTTTTTACTCCACCACAGTTACCTGTTACTTTGTAGATTAAGATTTTACATACAAAATAAAGGATTACTGTAGTAATAAAATATGGTGCATTATTATAATCTACCCAACAGTATTGTTTGTTATATACAAAATAACTGTTGTTAGACCAGGTAGCCTATTATTCAATTTACAAGATCACCTTCATAACAAAATTCTCAACTCAAGGTCTACTTACTAGCTTTTTTCTGGAACCTTTATCTGCATCTCACGGTTTTCATCAGAGGTTGCTCAGTTGTCATGGAGACGGCTCAGTTTTCATCACATGACCTAAGTTGTAGTTATTGGTGTTGCTCCAACTCGGACAACTCATTATGCAGAATGGATCTTTACAAAGCAGGATATACCAGCCAAACTGAGTTATCACAACTTGGCAACACAATCATTGTCCCTATTTATAGCCTAATCTATAATCTTAATAATTAACAAATGAACTAATAAGTATTAATAAAGTTTAAGTATACCTTATTAGAAAGCAGTACCCATCATCTTAATGTTGTAACAGGTCTAGGTGGAGTATGTAAAATATTAAAGTAACTAGTAACTAAAGCTATTAAATGTAATGCAGCAACAATTACAACATTTACCTTTGAGTAGAAGTATAAAGAAGCATAAAAAAGAAATACTCAGGTAAAGTACAAGTACCTCAAAATTGTGCTTAAGTGCAGTACTTGAGCAAACATACTTATACATTCCACCTCTGGTTATTTGTATATAATTATTGCCATACAAGCAGTGTCTTATGGTGCAATAAACCCTGTTGTAAATGTATTTATCACTCCAGCATTATTGCCACCATATAAAATCTGTATGACTGTACCAGATACTGTTTGCTTGCATTGGTTAAATACAGTTCTGCTAAAGCAAAATAAAACCATCCAGTGATTTTATTTGACCTGTTTGACCCAGTAGAAATGTAAATGCAGAAAAACTATCGTGCAGAGCTGGTGTGAGTTAGTGCTAACTGAGTCAGAGAGGCCAAGAAATGAAGGCAATGTGAGATTCAGCCACTCATGAGCCGAATTCTCAGTTTTTTCCGTTGGCTCCCAACGAGAGGAACAACTGACTCAGTCCCTCAAATTTAAATTGAGCCTAACCCCTCTCTCTCTCCTCACTTTTTTTTTTACTGCTCTCTTCCTTCTAATGTCTTTACCTCTCCTTCGCTAATGTAACTCTGCACTTTAGATCATCTTCTTCTATCCTTTACACTCGGGTCTGTCCATTTTCTTTGCTCTGTCCTAGTGAGATTTAAGTATCCAACTAATTTGTCTAGCTGGAGAAAAACAGATTCACAATAAAAAAACAGTGGAGGTTTATAGAGGCAACTTGAAAACAAATAGTGTTGTGACACATGGCAGCATTTCTATACACAAAAAGACGGCCTTTGGCATTGTTTAACAGACACGTCACTGCACTACTAAGTGTATAAATGTTTAAATATGCACAATAAACATAAACCCAACTCTGTACACAAACTCACATCCTTATCCCTATTTAATTTCTCATTTCTTTCAGTAAGTATTGCATAAATATAGACAAATATCCACATGATAGATGTTCAGATGCAATGACAGTTTCACTTCCTCTGAAAACATCGTCATCCTTTAGTTTTCTTCCACCACAGCTATAAATACACATGGGATTCTTCTTTTCATTTTGTTTATAACTCTTGTAGGAACTTGGCTTTTTTTAATAGTGCATCCAGAAAACAAATCCCAACTCTCAAGACAATGTGAGTAAGAGTGTGTGACAATAGGTGGCACCCACATGTCCTGTGATGGGTGACATCACATACATGCTGCCTGGCATCGTGGTCACATTTTTTCTTTGTTGGTACTTGCTGCATTGAGTGATTTTGTGTTGTGAAATACCAACTGGGCAACTTCGCCGGAGCCATGAAAGCTCCAGATTTAATGTGTATCGATTTGTTTGTGCTAATTTAATTGAAAATTTGCATCCAAATTAAAAAAGTCCTGCAGTATTAGCTGATTTTGAGGCCGTAGCTTGATTTTGTGCTCGTATATTCTTGTATCAGTGAGTTTCACATGTCGTAAGTACAGGGAAACTTAAGGTGCTCTGGACGATTAAAAAAAACTGGTCACAGGAAAGAAAATGTTCTTTAGGCACTCTTAGACACAGCAAGGAGAAATTATATTAAAAGCCTTTTTTTTAGTTGATCATATTGGTTTAAAACGCCAACCAGTTTTGACCACACAGGCAGATATATTTAAAACAGACTTAGGGCCACTGGGTGCTATTCCAGCTGTAGAAAGATTATACAGATTGCATAGTGGAGGGTCAATGGGGGGCCGGCAGCTCATTGTTGCCCCAGGGCTCCCTAGCAAGTTAATACAGCCCTGGTGAAGTTTAGTCACAAGATTTTGATTTTGCTGCTCTGATCATGAGAAGATGATTGCAGGTATCCATACACAGTGGTGCTTTGGAGGTAGCATACCATACCAACCTCAGTTTATAGATATTTAAAGTGTTTTTTTTTTTTTAATCGATTGATCACTTGATGTATACAATGTCAGAAAATGGTGAAAAACGCCTATGAAAATTTCCCCAAAGCCCAAAGTGACATATTCAGATTGTCTATTATGTCCAGAACCCAAAGATATTCAGTTTACTACAATGAAGACAAGAGAAAAGCAGGATATCCTCACATTTAAGAAGCGGGAACAATTGAATGTTTGCCTTTCTTGCTTAAAAAATGACTTAAATGATTATAGATTATCAAAATCTATCCAATTGATTCATTTTCAGCTCTACATAAGATAGTAAGGTCACAGTAGGGTCACATAATCCATGTACATCCATACATCACACAGCTCCACCGAAACCACCTCTTCTTCCACCAACTTTACATCATGCTAGTTGTGTTTCACTGTCTGTGTATTATACATTTAGTCCTCACGTCACTGCACACACACACACTGCACAGACCCAGGGGTGTGTTTACCAGACCAGCAGCCAGACCTTTGACCACACATGGCTGTGTAGCGAGCTTACCTAGCTACCCCGAGGCCAACAATACCAGCCATGTACAAGTCTCAATAAATAGAAGCTTTGATGGTGGCTGCTGGGAGTTCCAGGGAGGAGGGGTGCATGCTGGGATACCTGGCGTCCCAACCGGAGGTGGTGGTGGTGGTGTGTGGAGTAGTTTGGGACTAGAGGAGAGAAGTGGAGGTCTATACGGTGTGGGGGAGACTTTTTAGGGGAGTGTTTTTATAGAAGCAGACGCGTCACCACACTGGAGCCACAGGACACACTAGCAGCAGTCAGCGGCGAGGTAGAGAAAGTAAATTTGGTTGGTGTTAGAGGCAGATTGACTAAAGAGAGAGTCAGGGGATAAATTTGATTAACTAGATGCTTAAATAATCCAGAGAAATCTTGAAGAAATTGTGGGGAGGAGGGTGCAGAGATGGAGAGAAGGGGCATAAGTTGCCTCTCTGCAGGTCGTCATAAGTGAACCTTGTTCTCTGGCCTCTCTGCCCACCACACGACTAACAGTAGCTGTGTGTGCCCAGGCAGTGTAAGGCCAGGTAGTCACACACACACACACACACACCCTGCTTTTCCCTCCACTTGTAGGAGGAAGGCTTGAAGAGAAAAACAGCACTAATGGTGGAATAAGAGAGATATATGAGGTTTAGATGACGCTAACGAAGGAATTCAGGGTAATTCCACCCACTTAATCTGTGGTGGAGATGAAGATGTGCGTTAACTCTCTGTGTGCAGATACATAAGTGGAAACACACAGTTCAAGATGCATTTAAGCCTCTACAACTCCAACAAAGGGAACCAGGAGATGAGATATCATTCTGTCTGTTAAATATGAAGCTATAGCCCAATGCCTGTTAGCTTAGCACAAAGACTGGAAACAGGGAAAAACAGCTAGCCTGGCTCTGTCCAGTGGTAAAAATATATGCCTACAAGCACCTCTAAAGCTGATTATTATTATTATATTATTAGCATTAGAGTCTTTCACACCTAAACTCCCCTGTAAAACCACAATGTGTCATTTTTACACTTTGGTTTCTGTACAAATTAAATAAACAGATATAACGTGTTGATTAGTGAGATTTAAAGCAAGACTGTAACTTTTGAAATAGAATATAACACAATTACCCCCTTATGAATGAAACAGAATTCATCACCAATATAACATACCCTTCAACTCAATATGTTCAGGGGTTTTGCTGCAACAGCCTTACTTGGTCTGGTTTGCCCAGTAGCTTATGATGGCTAATGTTAACAAACTTTGCATAAATGTTGTTTCATAATGGATATTACTACATTAGTTCACTGACTTGATGACTCTTCTCTACTTGTGCTACTGTTAGTATTTACTATTATCCCTTATTTGTCTTTTGGCCACAATGGCTGCTGTTCATCACTTTAAAAGGTGCTGGTAGGCAGATTTCTATCTTTGGGCAGGGCAGGGCCAGGACTGTTTCCAGTCTTTATGCAAAGCTAACCGTGTCCTAGCTCCAGATTCATATTTAATGGACAGGCATCACAATGGTATCAATCTTCTCATCTGCTGTGACTCTCTGCAAGAAGGCGAATGAAAGCGTATTTCCCAAAATGTTGAACTATTCCTTTAAGAGAGTCTTAGACCACCATCAGCAGGTGGTGGAAAGAAAAGGATGGCCTTTCATGTGTAAAGATAAATAGTGGTGGTTTTGGTTGACATTAAGGCAGACAGAGAGAGAGGAGGAGGACAGACAGACAGTGACAGGGAGATCTTAAACGCAACCTTTGAGGAACCCAAATGTTGCTGAAAATGTTACTTTTTTCCAGCGTTATGGCCGCCAGTTGTCTTTGGCTGCAATAGTCTAGACAGAGTTCTGGGTCGTCGTGACTAAAATGACATCAGTGTTTTCAGAGTGTGTGTTTTATTTGGCTTTCAGTTCCTCTCTCATCCCTCCTTATGACCCCACAACAAAGTTTTCCGTAACAAGTTCAGCATAAATCAAGGGGGCATGTGAGGATTTGGTATTGGTTTTTAAGAGTTCGTAAACGGGGTAATGTCACAGTCGCATGAAGAAAGGACAATAAATTTAACATGCTGAGTTACCTCTGTGTGTGTTGGCTGCTGTAGCGGATGGTATTTAGGTTAACAAGTCAGCTTGGCACACAAAAACCCCCACACACACCCTTTGCCTCCCTTATTCACCATGCAATCTGTGTGATACATCTGAGCTCAGAGAAGCGTGTCCAAACAAGCTCTAAAAGTTGACTGGAAGTAGAAAAACACCCACAGGTTCACACAAGTGGCCAATCCCTTATTTTTTTGTTGACTAAGAAGTTTTCTGAGATGTTTTCAGGTGATTTTTGTGTTGTTTCTGACATGTCAGCAGACTGAGTAACTCACAGAGAAAGTAAAACAGAAAGAAGTAGATGTTTATTATGTGTTGCAAAACTGCTGATTACTGCCTAGTATAAAATAAAAGCCTCATTTAGTAACAATATCATTGTATTTTAACAGATAAATGTCATATTTTTGTTAGCATGTTGTATTTTATGCAAATATAGAGTCCTATACCAAACACTCTATACTCAGTGTAGCAGCCTAGATAAAGTAGGTTTTTAGGGTTTAGTTGTCCCAAGATTTAAATTTTCCTGTTTGGATTTTGAGATGAGAAAGACTGCATGTAATCATTTGCAGTGGTGTTTTTTCTGCATAAATGAAGTCTCTTATCTGCCTGATTAGCTATTTTATTTTTTAGCTATATTTTCTTGATCAATATATTGTTTGTTAGGTCTCTATAATGACAAAAAATAGCAAAAAATTACAATTTCTATGATTCAGAATCATGTTATATATTGTAAATTCGTATTTTATATGTTTTTTCTAAAAACAGAATAATGATATTTGTTCATGTACAAAGTAAATACTGCAATATTACATCAGGTGCTCATTCATCACTTGGTTGTTCTCTGGAGAATGTAATGAATGCATGAATATCTCTGTGTGTAATTTGTAGTTTAAAAATCTTAGTTATTCAGACTTAGTAGAATATATTTATTATTTGCTTTGATGCATTTTATGCTCACCATGCATGGTCAACTAGTTGGTCTGGAAGGCTTATTTTGGGAAAAACAAGGCGTAAGTTTTTCCCTCGGAAACTTTTTCGTGATGGAGTGAAACTTTAAGTGAGAGCATTTCGACTGTATCACGCTAAAACACTCAAACTAACATAGTTGAATGTTTTTGAGGTGTTTGTATAGCTTCTTGACAAGCTAGCCCACCCGTTCACAGGTAGAGGAAGCTGTGTCCACCTGTAAAGATGACGTGATCATCTTCATGACATTTAATTTTTAGTTAATTATACCTTACGGAGCGATCTGTTTAGCTTTGTCCAACAGAAAAGGAAATAATTGTTCAAACAAACAAAGTTTTAATCAATATCCAAACAAATGCACATCATTTTCATTATTTCCTCTCTCTCTTGTAGGCTTGGCTGCAGCAGTATGGCTACCTGCCTCCAGGTGATGTCAGAGCCCAGGCCATCCGCTCACCAAAGTCCATTGAAACAGCGATATCAGCCATGCAGAGGTTTTATGGTTTGACTGTCACCGGCTCCATAGACTCCAACACAATACAGTGAGTCCTGATTGACAGCAAAGTTTATATAACGCACAACTTCAAACATTACTACAGTCCCAGATCCCAGATTATTTGATGACATGGGATTACAAGAGGAATTAAGAGAGTCTAAGAAAGCAAGGTCACTATTTCCAAAGAAAATGTGTCCTTCAGAGGAGTCAGAATATTTTACATAGTTGAGAATTTTATTTTGCTGTTGCCAGGGCGATGAGCCGGCCTCGGTGTGGTGTCCCAGACAAGTTCGGCCCGGCGCTGAAAAGCAACCTGAGGAGGAAGAGATACGCTGTGCAGGGTCTGAAGTGGGACACATCTGAGGTGACCTTCAGGTACACACCTACAATATTTTGGCTTTTACTACTAAAGTTTCACATGTGAATATGATTTATTATTAAAGTGATGAGACACACATATGTAATTCATCTTAAAATTATTTTCTTGATTGATCAAGATTGATCTATAAAATGTTACCATCACAATTTCCTAGACTCCAAGTTGAAATATTCATATTGCTTGTTTTGTCTGACCAACAGTCCAAAACCCAAAGGTGTTCAGTTTCTATGATAGAAGAAAACCAAAAAATATTCACATTTTAGAAGCAGGAACCACTGAATTTTAGCATTTTTGCTTAAAAAATTGATGATTAACATATTATCAAAGTTGTTGCCAATTAATTTTTCTGTCAATCGATTAATTGATTAATCGTTTTAGCTCTGATGAAATTAACCACTCTTTAAACTGACAGTCAAAATCCAAACTCAAAATATTACTTCAACAGTCCACAAAAGAATAAAAAAAATAAAAAAAAACAAAAAAAAGTGTACTTATTATTACCATATTATTATTACATAATAGTGGAGTGGTCTGCTTTATTCTACATTTATTCATGATACAGGCACTTTTTTCTGTACCGTTTTACACCAAATACAAGACTGCAGACTGCAGACTAATCTACAGCAGACGATCATGTTTGATATTTTGTGCTAAAGGCTTTTATTGTGAAGCACTAAGTTCTATGTAAATAAATCTTTACTTGCTCACTTAGTTCCTTACCTCTCTTTACTGTACTCTCTTAACTGAGTCGACTCCGTCCATCCCGGACCCTGAATCTCTGTCTCCCCATTTTTTAAAACAGCATACAGAACTACACCCCTAAGATCGGCGAACAAGCCACATATGAAGCCATCCGAAAAGCCTTCAAGGTGTGGGAGAGCGTGATCCCGCTCACCTTCAGAGAGATCCCCTACAGCCACATCAGAGACAAGGTCAACAAGTTTGCAGACATCATGCTCTCCTTTGCAGAGGGTTTCCATGGCGACAGCACGCCGTTTGACGGCGAGGGCGGCTTCCTGGCTCATGCTTACTTCCCCGGACACGGCATCGGGGGAGACACACACTTTGACCTCGCCGAGCCCTGGACCACCGGGAACAACGACCAGGGGGGTAAGAGAGAGAAGAGTAGACGGTGAAATTCTGTAGATCCTGGAAGAAACGGCAACGAAACTAAATTGTATCTTTCTCTCTCTGAAGGTAATGATGTTTTCCTGGTAGCTGTCCATGAGCTGGGTCATGCTCTGGGTCTGGAGCACTCCAACGATCCCTCTGCCATCATGGCCCCCTTCTACCAGTGGTTTGAAACCGAAAACTTCCAGCTCCCCGACGACGACCGCAGAGGCATCCAGGCAATCTACGGTGGGTTGTTCTCCGGGGGTGATGTTCCTCTTGTAACATCCACAACCTTTTACCTCCCACTGTTCCTCTCAAGGGACATTAGTACTATGTAGAACATTCACATACGGTCAGTACTATGAAATGTTACTAGAACATGTAATGCCCTGTCACTAAAATAATTCTGGTGCAATGCACGGCTGACAACTGAGACCTTAACAAGACATTGCTCACAATGACAATGCTAACATGCGGATGTTTCCCAGTTACAATTTTTAACATTTGTAACTGGGATATTTTCCCCATCTGGGATATTTTCCCCATCTTACTTTAGCATGTTAGCATGTGGTGGAGTGCTTTACAAGAGTCAACATAGTGTTGGTACATACAATGAATCTAGTTGGGCAGTCTTCCTCCAAATGAACCATTCCACTCTTCTCTCTCACAACATCTTTCCCACAGGAACCAAGTCTGGGGCTCCCCCTCCCCCCCCTCGACCCACGAAGCCGTCCAACCCCAAGAAGCCAGACCACGGCCCAGACATCTGTGAGGGACACTTTGACACCATCGCCATCCTCAGAGGGGAAAAGTTTGTATTTAAGGTACAGCAGACCCTTTTTCTCAAATATTCTCAGAGACCAAATTATAGGCCTTTCGCACAGCAGACATTTTGACTTCTCATAGCAGGAAAAGCACAGGTGTTACTTATATGATGATGATACAATGGCTCTGTTCTATGTGTCTAAGTGTCCCAGTAAACCATGACAGTGTGACAGTGAGCCTGCATGCACAATACCTGGGCCTTGAAACTGAAGCAGCTAAATGGAATTCAGCCATCATTCAGTATTTTATTCACACCTGTGCTTTTCCTACTGTGACGTGTCAAAATGTCTTCAGTGAAAAAGGCCTGTTGAGGCTCTCTAAGACATTTTTGTTTGTCTTGTGTAGCTCTTTAAACTCGACCTGCCCATTCTAATTGCACAATAAAGTGCTCCTTCAAAATAAAGTGAGGTTTTAACAAACAGTTATAACATTAACAATCTTTGGAATAACTACAACTGCTTAAATTTAACTACTTCCTTCATAAATACTGCAAGTTTTGGGCCAAATACAGCCTATTGCTTGGTTGCACAGTATATTAGCAGCTAGTGGTGTTTAGTTAACATGAGCCTGCAGATGAAAATTAACAAACCCTGCCATTTTCTGACATGTTTGCTGAATAATATGCATCGGGTCTACAACTAATGATTATTTTCATCATCAATTAATCTGTTGATTACTTTTTCGAGTAAACAATGAAAGGTTTAGAATGTAAAAGAAAATTGTTTAAAATGTGCGTCCCAATTTTCCAGAGCCGAATTTCATGTCTTCATATCTCCTGTTTTGTCCGGCCTATAGTCCAAAACCCAAAGATATTCAATTTACAAAAATAAAACAGAGAAAAGCAGCAAATCTGTACATTTACAAGCTGAAACCAGAGAACATTTGGCAATTTTCTTAGATTTTCAAGATTTCTTGCAATCAACTAATTGTTTCAGCACTAATATGCATTATTTTAAGCAAATTAAATAAAAATAGTCCCATCTTGCAATACATTCTACTGTAATTTTCATCTGTCTGTATGTGTGTGTGTTTGCAGGACAAGTGGTTCTGGCGTGTGCGTAACAACAAGGTGTTGCCAGGTTACCCGATGACCATCAGTCACTTCTGGAGGGGCCTGCCTTCAAACATCAACGCCGCCTACGAGAGGGATGATGGGAAATTTGTCTTCTTCAAGGGTAGGTTCCATCTAAGATTAGATTGAAACCAGGTTTGGGACGACTGTGTCATTGCCAGCTGCTCCAGTGATGAATTTCATGTGTTAACTATTATGACTGGTCTTCTTTTCTTTTGTCCTCTGATTGTTTCCCGTTTCTGTTTTCTGTCTTGTCATCTTTCTGTTTTTTTCCCCTCCCGTCTCCAGGTGACAGGTACTGGGTTTTCAGTGAGTCCAGCATGGACAAGGATTCCCCCAAGAGCCTGAAAGACCTGGGCACCGGTCTACCTAAAGACAAGATCGATGCTGCTCTCTTCTACACACCGACAGGACAGACGTACTTCTTCAGAGGCACTAAGTGAGTCCGTCCTCAATTGAGGGTTTACCACACATCTTTAAAGTATGGTGAACTTCTTGAATCTGTTAAGTCAATTTAGTTTATTTTTACCTGTGAAAACAATGTTTTTTCTGTTAGGCAGCTTAAAACAAGTTATTCTTCCAATTTGGTCCTCATTATAAAGGACCAATGACTGGGAGTACTTCTTCATCATCAATGTAATATTTTTACAGACATCTGACCCCAGTTTTTCTATGAAACATTGAGGGAGCATTCCTGCAGAATTCATGCAGAGATTGAAGCGCTTTCACTTTTGCCCAAACAAATGCTGTTCATATTTTTTGTAGGGTTGTAGTAACCTGTTATAACTTGTACTTTCTATAACACCATGCTTATCTGTGAACTTGTTATGAAGGTAGCATCCCACATTTCAGTCCTCTAACTCACACTTGGTCCCTCCTGTCTTTAATTCAGTTGCAAACTTACCGGAGAATCAATCCTAGCAGCATAGACTTTCTTCTTTTAATATATTCTTTTTCATTCATTCACTTTTATTTAGATAGTCAACAGCAGAGATGTAATAGAAAATAAAGGGAGAGAGAGGAGGGATGACATGCAGCAAAGGTCCCTGACTGAACTTGAACCAGGGACTTTACAATTACACAGTCAACATCATAAACTTCTAAACCACGAGACGCCCCAGCAGTATAGATTTTATTAAAGCCAAAATACTTAAATAGTAGAAATGCTGAGGTCATGAGCCAAATTACCTCAGCATTGTAGCCTACTCCTCATCTGTGCTTGAGGCTAGCAGCTCATGGCTACGTTAGACAATACTAGTATAACACACCTGAATCTCAAACCAAACTGTTGGTGGTCGAGTGGCATTGTGGGTAATGTAGGCAACAGGTCTTGACAAGAAAGAATGTGTGAAATAAAAACAACGATCTCTGCATCGATTTTGATCTTCTTCTTCTTCTTTTTTTTTACAATGTTATAAATAATAATAATAGTGCGATGCTAAATCGGTGGAGTACACTTTTAAAGCCTTATAGTGTATAAGGCTTTAAGGCCAGTAATATAATTTTGGTAGAGAAACAGAAAAGCCCACAATTTGATTTGATTTAAAAGATATAATATCAGCCTAAAAAACTACCATGTGTAATTTCTGTGTTATTGTAGAATATAAATGCCTCCTCAGGATGCTAAAACCCCCACATTCCCAAAATCGACACTGAGGACTTTAACCTTGGTGTTCCCCTACAACAGCCCTGCCTTGTACGAATTAATAACCCAAAGCTGTTTCTTTTAGGAAATAGTTTCTTATACTGTAGATCTTTAATAGTTCTGTCTTTGTGTCATTTGCAGGTACTACCGTTTCAACGAGCAGACTCGCACCGTGGACAGCGGTTATCCAAAGCCCATCAGCATGTGGAGCGGTGCACCGGATAACATCAAAGCTGCCATCATGAGTGAAGATGGATGTAAGTCTTCCACCTCATTAAACTGATCATGTGGACGTCTATATTTTAACATTTTGTGTTGTTTACAGTTAGAGCCGAAAAGATGTGTCGATTATTGTTGATGGACAGAACATTTTTGACAGTAGATTCATCATAATCAAGCAAAAGTGCCAAACATTTCTCAGTTCCAGCTTCTCAAATATTAGGATTTTCTGCTTTTTTGTGTCTAAACTGAATATCTTTGAGTTTTGCACTGTTGCAAGCATTTTCAAGGATATTGTGGTGGGCATTTTTCACATTTTCGGACCAAACAATTAACCAGTTAACTGAGAAAATCAATAATGAAAATAATCATTTGCAGCCCTTTTGCTGACATATATAGAGCAGTTCTAGTCCAAACATAAGCTGTGGTGTTGTGTTTTGAATAAAAGCAACCCTCAAAACTGGAAAAACTCATTAAACTAACTTCTAATCTCTTCATCTTTCCACTTTCCTCAGCTTACACTTATTTCTACAAAGCCAACAAGTACTGGAAGTTTAACAACCAGTACATGAAGGTGGAGTCCGGCTACCCCAAGTCCGTGCTCAGTGACTGGATGGGCTGCGAAGGCGAGGAGCCCAAGAAGGGTCGGGAAGAGGAGCTGATCATCATCGAGGTGGACGAGGCACAGAGCGGGGCAGGGCCGGCGGCCGTGGTGATCCCTCTCCTCCTACTGGTGCTGGTTGTGGTCACTCTGGGAGCGCTTTTGTTCTTCAGGAAGTACGGCACGCCTCGACGCCTCCTCTACTGCCAGAGATCCCTCCTGGACAAGGTGTAGACAGAGCGATGGGGTATTTGACAGACTGCCACAGAGGGACAGAAAGAGAGGGAGAGAGAACGAGGGCCGGGTGAGGATGGAAACTGAGAGGGGGAAGATATGGAAGAGGAGGAGGGAGCAACTGGAGAAAAGACAGAAGAAATGGGGGTTAGAAGGGGGACGTTGTGTTTTGGGTGGTTTGTATGCGCCACAAAAGAGAGAAAAAAAACGATAAAGGCCCTAGAAACTGAAATCAGGAAAATGTGTATTTGTATGTTAACTATTTACATGTACTGTTCTGTGTTCAGAGCTTAACAAAATACCCACGATCTCACATAAAGAAGGGAAATATACAAAGAGACTCGTGTTCATCAACGACTTCCCTCTCCTCTCTCACGTCCCAGGTATTAAAAAAAAACATCCCTCCTTCCTTTCTCTCCTTTAACTGGACGACTCCAGCTGAACTGCTGTCTGATTCATTTCTTTGGGTTTTACTCAGAAATTCATCATCTCTGTTAAGAGTTTTTGCTCTGAAATACATTTGCTGTCAAAAATCTGTTGGTTTTTTGGGAGCTTTACTCTGAAATTCATTCATTTCAACGTGACATTTTATGCTAATCCATTGTTTTGGCAAAGTTTTGATATTGGGCTATGCAGTATTTCCTGAATTTCTTTGATTTCACCTCTACCACTAAGTAGGGCTGGGTATCGAATCTCATACTTCTTTAGTACTGCCTGAACTGTGTCTACTGCACACAGTATTAAAAACTGGCAAACTGGCATTGAATGGTCAGATTTGTAACCTTGTTTCCTTATTGTTTGATCAAATTGTTCCAGATTTAAAACAAAATTTTGCCAATTTTAGACTATTTTATCGAGGCAAAGTTGTTGTACTGTTGCCTGTGTTTAGACAACATTAATGTTTGAGAACTTTGGCTTCTTGAAAAGAATGCTCATATTTGTCAAAGTAAGGTACTGAATTTTAAAGCGATACCTAGCCCTACTACTAAGACAATTCTCTCCCATCTGCTAAACAAAGCTGGCCAATGTTCAGTTTTACCTTCCTCATTTTTGAATGGATTTGATGGAGTATAATAGCACGTCCCTTATGCACAGTGTTAGTATCGATTGATGCAGACTTTTGAACATGCACAGATAAGATTTATGATTAGTATTTGTTTAACCAGGATTATGTCAACAAAAGTTAGACTTTACACGAGGCTGCTGGAGGCGATTTCCCCCTGATGGTCCAGCTGCAGCCCCGTCAGGACATCTGAAAACAAAGACGGTCCCTGTGGTACAAAAACTAGAATCCTTATTTATGGTTGCACGCTTAGACTTACAGGCAAAACTCTTCTTTCAGTGCAAGCAGTCAGACGGGAATAATATTGCTTAAAAAATGTGATGTTTTATCTCACAAATGACAGTTTTCAAACAATCTAGTACATTTGCTGTCGAATATGAGCAGAGCTGCTTGTCCAAAAGTGTCATTAAGCGGTACAGTTTCCAGCAATATGGTGCAATTCAATTATTATCGTTGTTATGGGGAATTGTTGTTATTATAAGTATGGTTATTGTTATTATTGTTCTCCTGGTAAAGTTATAATGACTTTTTTTGCTTTTGTACATTGTCATTGTCCTGCTGGACAGAGGCATAACATGACAATGATGGAAATGAATCCCAGTTTACACTCAGCATGTGATGAATTAGATCAGATCAGGGGGGTAAATGTGAGTTCAGGGAGTTTCTTTTTACTCAGAAAAACCTGAAATTACCCAAATGTTGGCACAGAATAACAAGCAATGCTATTTATGAACTTTGATGGTGCTCAGTGATTTTATTTCTTTTTTTTCACAAATCAAAATTGAAGGTGAATTAATTTCGTTAATAACAATGATAATGGTAATGATATTTATAATGATGATCATATCAATAAAATGGAATGAGATTTTTTTTTCCTGCCTGTTTTCACTTTTGTATTTCATTCGATAAAGTGAAATTAAACTATTTTCTACAAACAGTCATACATTTTTTCTATTCTTTCATAATCTCTTATCACTAATCACTATACACAAACGTTTACACTCACACCCCAAATCACAATATCAAATGCAACCTTCAGCCAAACACATTTGTGATACTGGATTTTGCTGATTTTTTTTCCCCAAAAATAAAAAAAGCATAGTATACAACGAATATTTACCAGATATTAAAGCGAAATGCAGCTCTAACACTCTATTAATCCATTCTTTTTTATTCTTAACTATTCTGAAGGCAATGCTGCTTTATTAAATCACTGTGGTCATATGAAGAACTCCCCTTTGAAGAAGAATCACTATGTGCTAACAAAGGCCTACTATCCTTGTTTCATAAAAACTCACTCATAAAACCCCAAAGCAAGCTAAAAGCACATCTGATTGCTTAATTCCTGAAAGTTTTACATTTTGGCGATGCGAGGTTTTAATTAAGGCAGGGTCACATACCCGGATTTAAGCCTCAATTTACCTCAGTTTTTACCTTTTCTTCCACACCATTTACATACATGAGCGGGGGACCTTTCAGTATAATGCAGTACACCACCACCACCCACTGCAACCTCAATGATAAACATAAAGGAGAATTATCATCTTTCTGACAAAAACTGAAAATGTAAAGGCTTTGTGAATGTTGAATTCATGACAGAGCTGTTGCATTGGCTTGTGTTAGATTGTTCAGGTATACCTAATAAAGTGGCCACTGAGAGTAGGTTGTAATCTTTATAATGCACTATTTTGGCAGTTAGTATGCAAAAGCTCATTTTGTGCTAAACAGGGCGTGATGCAAAGCTGATGTGTGTTCAGCTAAAGCTTTGGACCATATTTTATTTTGAAAACCTCACAATTTCACTACCATTTCTTACTGAAATGTTTAGTTGCTGGAGGCAAATGTGTTTAGAAAACATGGTTTGTTTGGTCATTCACAGTGATTCAGCCATTGTGCACCAGGTCAACGTCTGCAGAGCAACATCTGCAGTTTTTCCACTTTTGTTCTGGAGGATAATAATGTCCATCAACACTACACCTCCTAACCTCCAGACCAGGACAGACCCGGTCTTTATCTGCTGGAGGCCCACGAATGGAGCAGTCTTGATACAGTTACACCACACCACTGGTTGTTTTGGATGCGGAGCCAGAAGTCATGTCATGTGCCGAGGAACGAGTCGGAAAAAATGATGGAACGGTCACATTTTTCAGAGAAGCGCGTTCCAACTGAGCATCTGGTATTCTTGAAACATCTGAACCTCTCAGCCAAGCAGCCCGGCTCCATCCTGTATGTGTGTATACTGTGTGTGTGTGTGTGTGTGCGTGTGTGTGTGTGTGTGTGTGTGTGTGTTTAGGGATATGCAAAGAACAGTTTACACCCTAACTCTCTCGTCTTAAAATGAATTCTGAAAATGTGTGAAGAAAAACTGTGTGTGGAATAAAAAAGAGAGAAAGGAGAGGTGAGGTGAGAGTGAGAAGGGCAGTTCAATTCAATTCACTTCAAATTTATTTATATAGCGCCAATTCATAACAGAAATGATCTCATTGTACTTTTCCTATAGAGCAGGTCTAGACCCGTACTCTTTATAATATTATTTACAGAAACCCAACAAATCCAGTAAAACAGAAATTATTTTATAGGGTTGGGGATATTTTTCAGTCCCGCACATTTCTATCCAAAAAGATCCTTTTGCAAGCAGCCTTCCTCCCTCCCTCTTATTTCCTCACCCACTGCAAAATTGTTCTTTTTATGAGGCTTCAGTCTCAAACCATTCCTCCTCTCGCCACAAGTATCTCTGGTCTGTTTTTGCTCTTTCTTTCTCTGCCCTCTCCTCCCCCCTTCAGCCCTTTTTCCTCATGCTCTCTGTTTTAACTCTTCCCATACTGTAAATGTATCAGTGTGATGGTAAACAACAACAACCAAACCACAAGATCAAGCCAAACAACCTCCAACATAAAAAGAAAACTGCTGAAAATATGGTTGGTATTCAATCATGGTTTAGTCTCCTGTTTGCAAAGCACTTTGTGTTACATTAGTGTATAAAAAGTTCCTTATAAACACAGTTTTAATCTTGTTTTTGATTGGGTCTTAACCAGAATAAGACAGCAACCGCATTTGACAATGATGTCACAGTGTACTAGAAGCACACTTTTACATCACTGCAGCAAGGTGAGAAGTTAAACCACTGGAGGTGAGCAAAAAACGAGATTTTCAGCTGGTTTAAAGTTGCTCTTTAATGTAATAAAGACGATATTTTAACAGGAGTAGTTAAAAATCTAAACCTCCCTCTCCATGAACAGTGGTGGAATGTAACTTTGCTCAAGTACTGTACTTATGTACAAATGTGAGGTACTTGTACTGATAATAGGTAGATATTATACTTTTTACAGCTTTAGTTACTAGTTACTTTTCAGATTACAATTTTTCATACCCTTCCTGTCCAGTCAAAACAATATCTCCAATTTTGGTGATTATGAGTTTGAATTTTTCTGATAAACTGAAGGATGAAGTATTTCCTATGGGTTGAGAAAATTCTCCTACTATACTATTAGCTGGAAAATGCATCGTCACAAAGCTGAAAAGGGCGTTTTTTCATGAGCTCATGAGAAGTTGACTTTTTAAAGATACGTGGTTCTCACAGGACAGCAACGCTACAAACATATGATGATCTTATAGACCATGATGCATTGCTGTAGATTAAACTACCCAACAGTATATAAAGTAGTTAAAATGAGCTCAACCTTAAACATCTACAGCAGTAAAATGCAACATACACATTAATGCAGCAGAAATATTAATCCAGAAACATCAGATATAATAGTAAAACACTGACAGGGACCATTTTACTGCACAATGAGTGCTTTTACTTCTTTCTTACTCTTTTCCTTATTACAGATTTAATAACTAGCTTGATTTTTAACCGAATGTAAACAGATCAGGCTTCAACTATATTTCCATATGTCGTTAGTGAGACACTAGAAGAGGCACTGTAGCACTATGTGTAGCACTGTGGACTTGAAGAGTACGATTCATGAATATACTGTACACTAACCTGACTGACCTCACCTTTTCTATTTTTTTCTACTCACATCTGTTCAGCCACTTTCCTCCTCCACTGACCAAACTGTCTCTCTCTCTCTCTCTCTCTCTCTCTCTCTCTCTCTCTCTGTCACCTGGTGTTTCCATTTGTCTCATAGAATCTCTCTCATGCACAATAACTGTTTTGACTAATCCATCTTTCTAGACAAACTTCCACTGGATCACTGATGGATACACAGACGCTGCTGAACTGTGTGGGAAAAGCCTAAAGAACTCATCATAGAGTTTATGGTACTACTTTCTATTAAGGCACCTTTCATAAAGTTGTAAATAATGGCCTTATTGATGGCTAATAAATATTTACTCATGTTTTATAGATCAGTTATGCCATGGTTGCCAGGTTGTGAAAGCTCCTTTTGACTAAGTGGACCGCTTACCTTCTGGAAAGAGAATCTGGACAAAAATGTAATTAACAACTTATTAAGCATTTGTTAATGGATTACCAACATTTATATTATATACATTATAATTATTACCAAATAGAAAAGGATAAACACCCACATGTGTTCTTGCTGATGGTTTACAGCAGATCTAGAAAGCATTATCAAATGATTCATTAACTATTAATAAAGTCATTAGTTACAACTCAGGGTGCTGAGTTCATTCACAGAGAGAACAAAGGAAATTGAAAGACTGCAGCAACAGAGTGTGCAGAGAAACTGTCATTCAATCCCTACATGGGTTCAATTTCTTTAAGTGTCTTTGAGCAAAACACTTAATCTGAATCAGTTTTAGAGCTGCGTCTCTGTAGCCGACCCTGACCTCTAAACCTCCAAAAAAGACTGTTTTGTCTACTGATGTTTGATACAGTTTCATAAAAAAAGCCAGGAATGCTTTATTTCACGGGTCGCAGCAGGTCATGTAAACAATTTAATTGGAAGTTTCCTGGAAAGAACTGTACTGAGACAGTTATTTGATTTGTGTTTATAGGCAGTTTTCAGACGAATTACCTTCAAAGAGCTGCTGAAATCTCAATGACTGGAAGTAATTTAAACCTGAATTAATTTATCATTGCAAACTTTCCTCTCCATATTTTCTGAATTGTTTGCTGCTGTGCACTGACTAAAACACTCTCTAGGTCTGTGGCCAGTTGTGACCCCTTAAAATGAAGCAATGTCTTGGTTTTGGTTTTATGAACAAGTCGAAACAAATGGTAAAAGTGGGTCATTTTTGAGGCCTGAAGACAAAGAGGTAATATTATCCAGTAATTCACAAGAAAACAAGCAAAGATTAGAGGAATTCCTGAACAAAATAAATGTAATTTTGTGTAGCTTTTGACCCATGACCTCTTATATTGTTGTGTGAACCTTTGGGTGGTCATGACCCACAGGTTGGAAACTAATGCTCTCAGTAACACTAGCAATTAATTGGAATTAATTAACTGTTCCAATTTAACAATGTCTCCATGCTCCCTAGAATTATAACCACATTACATAGTCTTTTCCAGGAACCTTTAATTTACTGTTCCTTTCTAGGAAATCATTAGGAAACTACGGGACCTGTAAAATATAGTGTTGCCAGAAACCTTCCTCTGTGCCTCACACCCCTGTTAAAGATTTTTAATTTTAAACTGTCGTGATGATGCCATCTTGGCTGGCGGACACACAGAGGAGCAGTCAGAAAAGAGACAGTCGTGTTTAATGTTGTAAAAGATGTTGCTGATCAGTAAGGGGGAGGGGAAACTAATAAAATTCCACAGACTGAGTCAGAAAACACATTTTTGACTTAATTTTGGCTATTTTGTACAGTAATCTGGATGTCTGTTGGAGGTGCTACGACGTTTATCTGCCAAGCATCTGCTCTCCGTCTTGTCTTGTGGGTTACGGACATGAACGCAGATGAGATCTTTGGCAGCCATGCTGGCTTCTATTCCTCCTTCTCCCCCTTTCTCTCTCTCCCTCTCTCTCCCTCTCTCTCTCTCTGTCAGCCATTTTAATGCTGAACTCATACAGTGTGGCTGGGCGGTGCAGGAACAACCATCGGGCTCAGCACTCCTTCTCCATGCCAGGCAGGAAGTGGCTAGGACAGCTGCTTGCAATTCAACCTGAGACTTTGCTTGGGTGACCTACATTATGGCACCATTTACTTTCTACTGTAACTTTAACAGCACTTTCTTTTCATTTTCTCGCTCTGCCTGACTTCCACTGCTGGGAAGTAACTCAGTATATTTACTCAAGTACTGTACTTAAGTACAATTTTGAGGTACTTTCATTCATTACATTTCTTCTCCACAACATTTCAGAGGCACTTTTCACTCCACTGTATTTATCTGACAGCTACAGTTTCTAAGTACTTTTCAGATTAAGATTTTACAACAAAGACATATGATAAGTTTAGAAAATACAATACATTGGTGCAGATTAAGCCAGTCATTCCCAACCTTTCTGGCTTGTGACCCCTTACAAAAGCAGTGTCTACTTTGGGCTCCTTGTCACATTTTCAGATGTCTATGAGTATGGTGTGAGCAGCTCCACCAAAGACACATTGCCCCTCTAAACTTCTCACATGGTTTCATTTAAATATGAGGTTCAAAGAGGTAAAATTATCCAATATTTCACAAAAAAAGCAAAGATTAGATTAAAATACAAATAATAAATACAAATTTGTGAAGCAGAATTTTGTTTTTTCTTTTCTCTAAATCATCTCACAACTCCACAGATTTATCTTTTGACCCTTTGTAGGAGTCTGACCGCGAGGTTGAGAACCACTGGACTAAACACTGCTCCTCCTCTACCAGCTACACAATACATAAAATGCTACATGTCATATATAATAGTATAACACTAACAGGGGCCATTTTTCTGCACAATGAGTACTTTTGTTATAGACTTTTTTTAAGTTCATTTTGTTAATAATACTTTTGTACTTTTACTTAAGTGGGATTTTGAATGCAGGACTTTTATTTGTAATGAAGGATTTTTACATTAATGCATTGGTACTTGATCTGAGTACTTCTTCCCTGTACTGCAGACTTCAGCCTACTTCAAATCTTGTCTTTATCTTGTACAGAACAAACTCCCACTTAAACAGAAGTATTTTAACAAAATGACATGAAACAAGACTGACTATAACCTGCCCTGATGCCAAAAAAATGCTAACTGAGTTGCAAAAAAAGCAAACAAATATCCTGAGTACCAAGAAAGCCACGTGGTTTACTGTCCAACAAACAAAGATAATTGCAGCCTGCAGTGCCAGTTCTCATAGTCATGCACAGTTCAAAATGTTCAGGCTGTGTAATTTTGTCAAACATGCTACCCAGGGTGCCCCACACTCCAGGAACACCCAGGTCAGGAAGCGGTCTTTGGGAACGAGTTGCTGAATCAGACCCTCCACAAACACCCCCCTCCCCGCACCAGGGCAATGCTCATCCTCCTGCAGCCCCGTCCTAGTCATATCTGGCAGGAAATCCTCCCTGTTTCTGGTCTGCGGGTGAAACTACAGAGGCATGTCAGCTAATCCTCATCCTAGCAGACTGACCTCACCTAAAGCCCCCTACCCCCCTCCATCGCTGACTTCTGCACAATAAGCAACATCTGGTTCTCATTTCCCTAAAACCAAAACAACACGAGGAGGAGAGGAAGGGAGAGATGGGGGAAGGATGGGAGGAGTCGGAGGAGAGGTTGTTGAGGAGAAAGACATTCACAGAAAAGCAGGATGTAAAAAGAGAAAGAACGAGGAGTTACATTTCTCACTGCTGGTGCAGTTGGAGGTCTTTGATGGTGCAGGTGTGAGGATGAATGTCGCCTTGTTGACCACTTTAACACCCTCTGCGGCCGGTTAAAAGTCCTCCCACACTCTCTGTAACACGACAAACAGTCAGCTCCTTTGGTCAACTGTATGAAAAAAATTAAGACAAGGAGAGGAGGAAGGGGGAGAGAGAAAACTCCCATCTCCACAGAAAAGAATCTGCAACTCAGCGGCTAGCAGCCCTAATTACAGTGGGGCTTTGCTGAAGTCTGCAACAAGACAAAGAGAAAAAGAGGCAGATGGAGGGAGAGAAAAACATGAGGAAGGGAGCAGAAAGCTGAGTGAGGACAAGAGGGGGGGAAGAGAGGAGAGGCTTACCTCATTTTGTAAATAGTCTGTTTTTAAGTCAAAGTCACTCTAAATTAGTGCTGACTTAACAAAGACACAGATGCTCAGCGTCTCTGCAAAATGTCCCTTTACACCATAAATGCATACAACAGAAAGTTCAGTTTGATTCTCTTTAAAATAATTAATCAGTGTGGTAATAATGCTAAGAGGTAAAAAAATAAAAATAAGAGCCAAGTCCCTGCAGGAGCCCCTCACAAAACAACTTTAAAGACACATAAGAAGAACTGAATTAGATTTCGTGCCAGCCGATTTATGTTTTCTGCTTTTAAAACTGAGATGATGCAAAAGACAAGTGTTTCTGCAGCTCGATTATGACTTTATCCAGCTTAAAATTTGAGCCGATACCAGCAAAATATAACTTTCTGTGGGATGAAACTTTCTGCCAACTTGGCTGCAACCAGCTAATCATCTTTCCATACACCAGGCTGCAGAACGGCACATTTTTCTTCTTCTTCTTTTCCTCTTTGTTGGTAGAGATGCCCCACAAAAAATAAGAACTAAGCTGCTTTAAATGAGCAACACAAACTTATATCAGCCAAATTGTTGCCAGAAACACCCCTTTCTGTCCTCAAGCATCAATGAGTATCATCTTTCACTTTTAGTCTTGCTACTAAACTTGCGTAAACTATCAATTTTTCACATGAGGTTACCTTTTTATTGGCACTCCACTTCACTCCACATGTATTTCGAGTAATAACATTGAGTTACTACAGCATGCCAAGGTGTGAACCCCCCCCTCTCTAACACACTTATATACACAGTAAGGTCCTGAATCAGAGCTACTTTATGTTTGCCAGCTCCTCCCTTCCTCTGACTGCTCAACACCAGACAAAATGGCGTTGGAGCCTTCACGCTGCCTTACAGAGGAGAAATGCTGCATTCTAGTGGAAGCTGAGAGACATTAACTGAGCATTATATCTATAAAACTATCCATACAAGGCATAGCTCATTTCGTGGATGGAGCATATCTGCCTATTTTTCGGCTATTGATACTTCTGTATCAAACAGCCCACAAATCCATGATCATAACAGATTCATATTTAAAGTATAAATCAGAAACAGAACAAACATTTATTGCAGAAATGCATGAAAAGTGAAAAACACACATTGTAAAGCCAGACAAAAGCCCCAAGTCCTCATAAATATATTCAATAGGGTGACTATCAACATGTTCAGAATAAGGATATCGCAACATGATTATGATGATATGCTGTTTCTAACTTTGAGATTTTTTCTTCATCAACAGCTTCCCTTTCGGTTTGAGTAAAAGAGACTTTTTGTGCTCCTCCATTCTAGTGGCCTCTTCCTGTTTTTCACTCCACGCCTCTATCCCTCTGTCCACCTCCGAGTTCAGCATCACGATACGTCTCTGTGGGAAAGAAGCTTACAGGTAAATGCATGTAATAAATACAGAAAGAGACGAAGATGCTTTTTAAAAAATAAATAAATAAATAAAGGCAAATGTGTTGATACTCACTGCTAAAACTTCCCTCTCTTGCTTTCTTCTCAGCTGTCCCTTCATTGGAGGTGCTGCTCTTCCATCTGTCCAGAAAAAGTTAACACACATAAGAAATTACAAAATGTGCTAGAAGTAGATCACAACATCATCACCGTTTTCTCCAGAAAGAGAGAAGAGGAACTTGACTTGTTTTGGCATTAGCTAAATAAATTATAATGAATTTAATAAGATAAATGTCATGTGAACTCAATTACTCTACATAGAAACTAAAAGGCTGAATCACATCACTGTTGACATCCGCTCCCTTGTTATGTGAGCTCTGAATAAGGCGTCTGTTACTTGAAAATACCTCCGAATGTGTGTGCGTGACTCCACATAAACTAAAAGTCAAATACCTGTAAACGACCAATCAGGCAGATCTGTCAGAGGGCCGTATTCTGTGCCGCTTCGGGAGAGTCCATGTCTGCAAGTAAACACAAACGCTATGAAATTATAAATCTTTCAGTGTGATAACGATGAGGGCAGTGTCGCTGCAAAAGAAGCCCAATCGTCATAAAACTGCACAGAGAATGGTGGGACAATCAGCTTGTTCTTTCCCCATAGCAGGTTAACCCGGTCATGATGTGTAAAACTACTGGTGAAGTTAGTTTTACACAGCCATTGCCTCCAAATCCAGCAGCATCTTCTCACTCCGTTTCACCCCATGTTGGCAGTAGGAGGTCGGTTAGCTCACCTCCCACACCGCTTCACTAAATTACTGTTTAAATGACACAATACTGATGGGTTTTTAATACCTTCATGCTGACTTGCCCATATTAGTGAAAACTATACTGAATTGGTCTCATGTATCATGCTTAATTTGATTGCATGGATCACTTATTACTGCACTGGCCAAATAGGACTCACCTCTTCATGTTGTCTTCTTCTATTTTTATTTCCAGTGCAGTGATACATTTTTGGTATTGATCTGGAGTCACATTACATGGACGCTATCGTGAATTTTCCATAATAAAAGAAAAAATGTATTTAAAGTAGAAGAAGCATTCAAATCTAGCCTGAATGGGTGTCTGTTATTTGGCCAGTGTAGTAATAATTTCTGGTATTGATTTGGAGTCACATTACATGGAAGCTATTGGGGAAAACTGACATTTTCTATTAAGATATTTATGTAAAATTACTTTGACACATTAAATTACACATTAGCACTGAAAATCCGTCTGTCCCAGAATGACTTTTTTGTGTATATATCCAGTGTGAGCACATTACATAATCGGGATGGGACCCAGCATCAGTAAGATGAAAAGAGACACCAACAGTGAACTTACTCTTTCCTCCATTTCTCTCCAGCCTGAACTCTACATGTTGTGCTGAAATGCCTGCTGGAGTGCCTCAACACTGGAAAACAACAAGTACAGAAACAAAACAGCAAACAAAATGCTACTTTACTCAAGAGTGAACTGTTAGCATCAGCGTTAGCCTCGAGACTCGTCGTTACCGTATTTACGGTGGTTATTCAAACAAACAGCTGCATCAAAGGCAGCGACTGGCGCAAGAAGATATTTACAGCAGAAAAACTCCGCTTTAATGTTTGAACGTGTCTCACACACAACAGATTTAGTGAGTAACCTCTGTCTCACCTGAGCACCATGTCCTCACGGGGGCCGCCATGTTGTCTGCACTACACCGTGTTGACCACCAGGTGGGGCTAAAGACACGCCGCGAGCGCGTGGCTGATAGTCACGTTGTACCTTGACTTTCGATGGACAATTTGAAATGTTTGGTGACTGAAAATGGGATTCTATAACTCAAAAATAAAGAAAACAAAGCTCTGAAAGTGACAGTAAGTTCTCAGTTTGTGATTTTTATCATTTGGATTATTCTCACATTGATGTTGTACATTATTTGTTATTGTTAAAACAGCTTCCCCTCTTTATTCAGCCATGCAAACCTATTTCCATTCTTTCTTTTAATTTAACAATGGACAAACAACAATACAAAAAATAGTATAGCACTACAAGCAATATATAATGTCATATAAATTCAATATACCATCGCCCAATGGTCTATCAAAGGGTCTAATAAAATAATATATGTAAAAATAAGAAGATAAGACTCCAGACCCCCCAGGGCAAAAAAAATAAATAATCCAGGTTCATTATCAGTTTTTGTTTTGTTTTGTTAATCTGATTAACTTCAAATTTGTCAGGGATAAGTATAATATCAGCTGAGGCATGTCCATCATTATGACCTTATCTTGTGGCCCTGTCATGTAGAGGGGCCCCTGTCAGAATCTAGTTACCGCCGCATAACTGACACATACAATTTGGGGCCACATATTATTTCAGCATAGGAGTACTAGTTTCTGGGCATATACTGAAGCTGCCATGCATAGTCTGCTCTGTGCACTGTACATGATGGGAACTTTGAGAACAGTGTGCATACACCACAGAGGCATTTGGGGTTCAATAGGGGCCCAACGGCAAATTTTTGCCCCAGGGCCCCCATGACAGGGTAATCCAACCATACCTTTTGCGATCATCATTGAAATAACAGACATTTTGACATTGTCATAGAAGGAAAAGTACAGGTATAACTAATAACTTTAATAATGTTTGCTTTCCATGTAGTTATTGTGCATGCTAGTTGACTGGTATGCCTTATTGGGAGACTTATTGCCATCTTTAATGTTATTAGTTACACCTGTGCTTTTACTGTATAAGTCAAAATATCTGCCATGGAAAAGGCCTAATGTACACTTTTTTCTGTGATCTAGTTTATGGGTGGTTTTGTCAATGTTGGTACGATAAAGTGATGAATTACACCTTCTGGAGGCTTCATTTTTTCACTTATTTCTTTGCATTTCAGCTCTCATTTCTGACCTGCTCACCGACCACAATCGAGTGGGACCTCTCAGGTCATCATGTGGTGGTTTTCTGACCGTACTGACTAGCAAGACATCCAGATTTGGTAAGAGTGCTCTTAGTTACTTTGGCCTTGTTCTCTGGTAGAAACTGTTTTTGTTTTTCCAGGCTTATAAATAGTGTGCATGTGTGTCTGTGGAGTGGATGTTTTCCGGAGGTTGGATGATTTTGTCTTGTTTTTTTTTTATTTTCTCTTTGTTGCTGTTGCACTTTCTTGTATTTTAGCTACTGTGCATGTTACCTGTTGCTGTACGCATTTTAATGTAAAGCACAGAAAGTTTACCTGTATTTAATTTCATTAAATCATTATAACATTAAAGGAGCACTCAACTGATTTAACATGTCAAAGTCAGGTGACTAGTCATGAGGATTAGTTTTCAGCCTGTGAAAACTGTCGTATAATGTCGCCTGAGGCTCCGGACAAGCTTTGTCAAGTCTGAGAGAAAAAAAAACCCTGGTGATGTCATAGTGATGTCATCAGGGTTATTCCAGCTTGAGACCGCAGACTGAGAAGTGTGACTCCTCTTTACAGGTCTGGAGAAGTCATAATATCCAAAATATCACAATCAAATAGCAGAATCTGAGATAAGTTGGGTAGAAAAACAATTTTGTGTAACAGAAATGTGTTTTTTTTAATGTCTTGTTCCTTCCTCAGTCATCTTGTGACCAGTCAGATTTATATTGGGACCCCTTTGGCAATCTCGACCCCTAGCTTTGGAACCACTGGGCTAATGAAGGATGCTGTGGAGTTGTATTACAGGACGTGTATGATCCAGGATTCTTGGAGCTTGACCAAGACTTTGGACTCAAAGTCAGGATATCAGAGCCTCTGTCTCTTCAGTGTGGACCATTATTTTGTTTTATGTGTCTCTCATGAATTCCCCAACTTTAAAGAAGTGCAATACTAAAACAAACATCTATTATCTAACCTAGTGAAATGACTCAAAACAAAACAAAAACGCAACATTTCTCCTGGAAAGTTAAGTGTTTATGTTAAATGTCGTGCATGTCTGTTCTTTGAGTAAATAATTACATAAATACACACTCGGGGGGAAAGATTGAGATAGGAGCACTGTCTGTAAGAATAGACATGACTGTATTTCGCTGAAACATAAATGCAGACAGAGCACAGCCGCTCTCGCAGCTCTTCAAAGTATTGTTTTTGTATGAACTGCTCCACCACTAAGCCCAGAAGAATTTCTCTGTTAGCTTTTCAGACAAGTTCCCACTCGCAGCCTGTGAGGTAAACGCTAGAGTCTGCAGAGGCTGCTGCAGGGACTCCGGTGAACCGCAGGGGCCATGAAAGGCTCCATATGGAGGGGGCTCCGGGGCAGACAGAAAGCCGACAAGCCTATCCAAACACACAGTAGGCTAGTGCTTTATCAGGGCTTCGTGTGTTTAGGTGTGTCCATTAACTGCCACAAACAGCCGGAATCGGGTCTGACTAAGGCGGGCCAGCCCTGAAATAGCAGCGGGATGTTTACCCTGTATCCTCCTTGGAGAACTCAGACACGCCGAAAAAATTCACCAGCCGCCTCACTCCGCCGTGTCCATCCGCGCATTCCACAGGCTTGTGGTACAATAAAGTAGTGCCGTTGCCTAAACCACGCAGTTTGATATGATTTGACTGCAATGTAGAATAACAGCGATTACAAATTACCACAATGTTAAAAACACTCCATTACAAGTAAAACTCATACATTTTAAATTGTGCTAAATATAAGTGGTATAGAGTTAGTAAAAGTACCCATAATGCAGAATGGCCCCTGTCATTGTGTTATATAGGCTATATTACATTATTATTGATGTATTAATGTGTAGGCAGCATTTTAATGCTGTAGCTGGTCAACGTGAATCTTTAACAATGTGTCACATATGTTACATATAGGAACTATTTTCTTTTTACAGAGAGTTCCTACATGAAACTGCTCACAACAAGGTCTGTGGATTATCCCGAGGAGGCAGACATCTCAAAACTCAGCAACTCCACACCAAAACAATCTAGATGGATGCATAGCACTACAGGTAAGAGGAAACACATGTATTTTTGATTTTGGGGTGAATCGTCCCTTTAAGTAGCCTTAAAGCTCTGAATACTTCTCCCACCACTGTCAAACACCCACACATTTTCAGCCACATATACTGAAGACATGACCTCAGCAGTGGCCACGGCATTGCGTAGGTTGAACTCTTTTTTTATATTGGTTTGACAATTGTTAACTCAAGATGCTGTGTCTGAAACTGAAGAAATCTAGTGGACATTGAGTTACCCCCCAAAACTGCTAGTTCCAGGGTCAAAAGTAAACATTAAAGCATCATTTTTATCTAACAGCATTATTATTTTTTTGTAAAGAGCAGGTCTTGGCGGAGTGGGCACATCTTCTGAGGGAGTTTTGCGTATGAATGACGACACAGCCATGGCTGGTGGAAAGGTGTTCCGGCCTGGTGGGGGAAACGAGCCGCTGCTGACTGATAAAGGAACAGTGACGCGTCAAGCTGAACAGACCGACACAACGCGAAGTAACGGTCGTTCAGCGACTCTACCTTCAAAATAAAAGCGAACATTGTGCCGCTTTCGAAAAGGAAGCGAATAAATAACCATTTTGGAGTAACTAACTACACAATTGTGTCTACATATTAAACGGGAATATAATCTTATTTGTGAAAAGAAACCAAAGCTGTACCACGGATTGTTTACGATTTAGTTTTGTTTAAATATAACGGTTGTCAGGAAGGAGTACATTTTGAAAAGCGTAACCGGAACTAGCTGTCTCCACCGTAGCTAACCCGACACTTGTAAAAAAGAGGGGGGAGGTAAGTAGTTATTGAGGGGGAAGAAAGAAAGAAACAAAGTTGTCGACCGTGCAATGCACACGGGGAGGGATTTTATGTATCTCGAGCGACTCGTTTAGCCCAGCACCGGTCTGTTGGGATGTAACTGTAGCGGCGCACCGGTTTCCCCCACTTCCTTCTCTCTCTCCAAACTTCTCCGCTACTATTTCGCCGAGTCCCGGACAGGTTTTCTCCTTTGAAAACGGGGATGATAAAGGCAGCCGAGCACAGGCGAATGGACGGACGGACAGGGGAGTCTAGCGAGTGCCCAATGCGTGTTTTATGTTGCCTGAGTTAAACTCAATCGTGTTGTTTTAAATTTTCCGAGCACATTTCGTCCTGAGATGAATGGCAGAAGTCGGGTGAGTCGACCATCTGAGCACAAACGGATTTATTTTCTTGTCTACACTGGACCCACATGAAGTGGTGATAGCCTGCACCCCGCTGAACCAATCTCCGCTGTGTGTTTTTAAAAAAGAAAATTCAAACGGAGAGACACCCCCACACCGCACTGGATAACCAAGCTATCAAACCGACTTTACTTAAGTGTATTTCAGACAGTTTAACTAGTAGAGAAGATGCAGATGTGGAGCCACATGAGGGTCCACAAAGGAGGCCCTCCACGACCATAGGTCACGCCGAAGTGTCCTGGATGTATGTTTCTCCTATTTCCTGGCTGGATTGACTTGAACTGTTAGTATTTGTCTAATAATCCAATGGATTCTTCCTCACCACAGCCTACCTGTGCCTGTGGATTTTCCACATGAGGGCAAACCAGATGACTCAGAGGACTTAAGTCATGTAACCACCTGAAATGTCTTAAAGGTCTTATTTATCTGTTTTGTATTTATTGTGTGTGTACATAAGCTTTGTGCTAGTTTCAAGGCCAGTTTTTAATTTCTCAGTAAGAATTTGAAAGCTGCCATTTCATCTGTCGAAGTGAAAACTGTAGATTTGCTTGAACATCTTTGTTCTACTGTATATCTACTCACACTGTATTTGAGCACATTAATCTGTAACTTAAAGGGGGACTGTAGGATTTGACTTCGCCCAGACAGGTAAAAACACAAGAAGGCTTCATCATGGACAGGCCGATAAGCAAGTTATTGGAGAAGTTAAAGCTAACGGACTCGGGCAGTGTGAAATTCAACAGTTCAAAGAAAAAACATGATTCTGCCAACAACTCTAATAACAGCAACGCCAACACTGGCATCTCCGGAGGCAGCGGTGGGGGCAGCGGTCTGCCACCAGCTCCCAGCCCTGCAGCTGCCTCGCCCTCAAGACCCGGCCAGTTCTCGCTTGCCTCTGTAACCACAAGCGATGCATGTGTTCCAGCGAGTGGGAGAGGAGGAGGAGGAGGAGGGATGGGAATGCCTTCCTCTCAGCTCCTCACCCCACCGCCGTCTTCCTCTACAGTGGGTGCCATACCTCCAGATGGTGAGCAACCACTTCACCCTTCCACCTTGGCACCACTGAGGCGTCGCTCCCCCCAGCAGCGAGCTTCCTGTTACCTGGGCGAAGGCGTGGATTCCCACCTGAGGCGTGAGTCTGGCCTGGGCCCTGAGTGTGACCCTCTGGGGGCGTTTGGCTCCAAGACGTCCCTCAATCAACGACGCTACTCCCTGGAGCTCCAGCAGCTGGTCAGGCGGCAGCAGCTCCTCTCCCAGCCTCCGCCTCTCTCTGTTCCACCGCCGTACCCTGCTGCCACAGGGTATGGGTCAGCTCCCAGAGGTGGCCTGGCAGAGCCTGGCTACCTCTCTGAGTCTGAGAGGCACAAACGCCTCTCTCTCCAGGAGGCTCTGTTTTACAAACGCCTGAGCACGGGCAGTGAACTGTGGGAGAGCACGAGGCCTGCATCCCTCTCTCATCCACCACATCGCACATCTGATATGACCGGAGGAGGTGTAGGAGGGAGCTTCTTTTATCCCCCAGGGCCAACCCTGAGTCCATGCTCGTCATTCAGCCTCCAGGAGTCGCTGGTGGTCAGCCCCAGGTCCAGCTTTGCCTCCAGCACGGCCAGTGGCGGCGGAGGAGGGAGTCCCATGGAGAGCCGCTGCAGCAGCAACCGGACCAGTGGTATCAGCCTGGGCTACGACTCTCGCTACTCCGCCTCTGGAGGCCTCCCTCCACAGCAGCAATCCCCCTCCATGCAGACAGGGGCTTCTGTGGCTGGTTATGGGCCTCCAGGCAGGGCCGGGGTAACCCCTGTGGAGGCCTGGACTCAATACCTGGATGGTGGGATGCGTCCAGGGGCCCATGATAGCCGACATTCCTACCCACCTGCTGTTGGAAGTCCAGGAGCAGCGTGCTACCAGGCTGGCCCAGAGTGGTGGATAGAGCAGCAGGCAGGAATGAGAGGCAAAGAGGGGGGTATGATGGGAGACAGGGGCCGATACTCAGATCTGCCTGGCACCCGGTACCAGGAAGAGCTCACCCGACTTCTACTGAGAGATGCAGCGCTGGAAGGTGATGGGCTCCTGGAGGGCCTGATGCTGAGGGAACAGTCTCTGGCCCTGACGGCTCTTTCCAAACCGAGCACGACAACACTGGGGCCTTGCTCAGCCGGAGGGCCGGTCAAACCTCAGGAGGATCCAGGGAGGGAGGCTGTGGAGAACCGCCAGGAGTTCTTTGGTGAGATTCTTTTTTTAATTTTTTTATTTTACAATAGTTTTCAGGCTACACAGCAGAAACAGGAAAGTGAGGAGAAATGTAGCCAGGACACAAGTTAAACAGAGCTGCATTTAACACAAAATGTAAAATCACATCCCTAATTTGAGCAAGTGCCGTCACTGTTCATGTACGGTATCCCATGCATTCATAATGGAGTGCTGGGTCGCCCAGCATCCGCCCTCAGTGTGTTATTATTGTCCTCCTCACTGCCTGGTGTCAGATCACAGGTTTCTCTCTAAATGAAAGGGTTGTATGGATGGATGGATGGACAGATTAATAGTTGAAAGAGTGTATGGATGGATGGTGCATTGGAACCTGCAGAGACATGCAGGTTTGTAGCACGCAAAGCATAAAGGAGAAGAAAAAAAGGGCGCTCGGGCTTCAGAAACTGATCCAGACAAGTAGAAATGTTTGGCTGAAGACAAGAAAGAAAAAGAACACGCAAGATACGTGTAGTTGTCAAAAACAAGAAAGTAGTTAACAGTACACTTATTTATATACTCATTCAGGCTCACACCTGTAGCCAAAACATCAAGCAAAGTCAGCTGATGTTTCAAGACATTGCCAATTTGCTACAGTGTGATGCACATAAAGGGCTAATGCAGCGTATCTACATGGCCATTAAACTGCAAAAGTCTGCTGTAACAGTCAGACACAAATTACATGGTTTCATATAAACACAGCTTCGACCATTACTGTGAGTCACAGAAGATTAGGGCTCAGGATGTGTGTGTGATTGTAGCATTGTAAGAGTGTGTTACTGTGGCTGGATGAATGTGTGTGTGTGTGTGTGTGTGTGTGTGTGTATTGTTTCTCTGTGGCAGGGTGTGTTTCCCCTGAGTGACTTCAGGCCACAGTAACGCAGTGTGTCTGAGTCATGTGTGTGTGTGTGCTGTTGTGTGTAATGCTGCCTTGGCGTGTGCAGGGGCGGTGTGCTGTAGCCTGTTTTTCTGCTCAGGTATGTGTGCCCGGAGGGGACATACAATACTGTACTCCTCTCAGCCATTAGGAAGAAATCAGAAGCTCTAAGCCGTGAAGACAGACGCTCTGAGCTCAGCCGACACACACGTGCGCACACACACACACACACCTATATTACTACAATATAATGCTGAGCAAAGTAAAATGCTTATAATTTAAAAAGAAAGTAAAAGTGAAACATATTTTTCTATAAACCAAGAAACTATAGACCTAGATTCAGAGCTAATGCACAAAAAACTAATGGAAAACAGTTTCTGTTGGCGATTTTGTCCCACGAGTTCAAAAGAATAATGTACACACACAACTAATCAGGTAATATGTCTTCTTGTGCTTCTTTAAATTCGTTTTAAGTGTAGAAAGTCGGACAAATGCATACATATTTTAATATAGTGCATTGGTGTTTGTGCCCAAATGAGCTTTATTCTACAAAGCTCTTGTTGGTTATGGACCCTAAAAGCCTTATCCCTTTTTATAGGTTTTTTTTTTTTTTTTTTTTTTTTAAGTCCCTGAATGCTGTCCCAGTCACTTCTTTCCCAGCTTCTTCTATATGTAGCAGTTTCCGACATTAAATTTAAAGCCTTGAGTTTGAGTCTTGGCCCTTCTTTGGTTTCTGGCTTTGGCAGAGACTTGTGCCTGTTCCTAAATATCGAAGGGACTGTCCAAGAGTGTAGGAAATCTTGATTTGTGTGGCACTCCCTCAGCCATGTTTAGAAAGGAAAAAACGCATGCAGACCCTTAAATAGCTCACAGAAACGCTGTAGCTCGGACCACCACACCACTTTTCCACTTTACATTTAGTGCCCTGACTAGTGCTGAAAGTGTTCTTAACTGTAGTCTGTTAGATGAGAAACACACAGAGAAGTTAGTTAATTGTAAAGGTTGACTGGCTTTAAGTGTGTGTTGTTGTTTTTTAACAGACACTAAGCAGCAAAACTAGAACGTTTGCTAATTTTGACCTAGAAATGGTTACTTTCCTGGTCCTAACTAATATGTCAGTGGAGTCCTTACACCTGGCAACAACCTGACGAAATGAGAAAAGAAAAGAGCTGAAAGTTTGTTTGTTGTTTGGTTAACTTCACAATTTGGCCACAGACTGACATCTAAGCCTGTTTCACTGACTTCAAATGGAAAAAAACAATTATCTGTCATTAGATAATGATTTGAAGGAAGCAACAAAAGTGATCCATCCATCCATCCATTTTCTACCGCTTGGTCCCCGTTAAGCAGGGCACACCCTGACAGTGGCCACTGTGCCAGGGCGAAGTGATCATTTTTGTAATTTGCTAATTTTGTTGTTGTTTCCCGAAGTAGTTTAGGCTCCTAACATCAGGGGGGAAAGTGCAATCTTGTTTAATCTCCAGATTGCCCCAATTGTGGGGTTTAAAGTCAAATTTAAAAGAAAGTCTTAACTAAAACACTCCAGAAGAAAGAGTCACCTATTTGCCAAAAAGTCAGATCCGGTGGAGTTTCCCTTTTAATAACAGAGCTTCAGCAAAGGCATTTGAGTAGATGAGCAAACAGGCTGGCATGGGTAACTGGGTTTTAACTGTGTGAAAATCCCCTAGGTGGTGCGAACGAGAGGATTTACAAGTGTTGACACTTTGTGTGGAGTTGGATTTCAGACACATCCTCTTGGAATGCGTCGTAAACGAAGTGCTAAGAGCCGCTGAGCGATTACTCTCGACTAAATGCATGTTTGTGTCCGTTGTGTTTTTCCCTATTGTGCTGGCAGGAACCTGTGTGAAGTGTGGGAAAGGTGTGTACGGGGCGGATAATGCCTGCCAGGCTCTGGATAGCCTCTATCACACACGCTGCTTCACCTGTGTGTCCTGTGGTGAGTAAACCCCCCCTCCACCACAAGACACAACAATGATCATTTAAAGTATTTTAGCGAAATGCTTTGTTTCTATCACAGACACCTTTGCGAAACGCCGTTTTTAAAATCATTTTTATCATGCTGAGTCAGTTGTCTGCCATCTCTTTCCCTCTGCAGGACGCACCCTGAGAAACAAGGACTTCTACAATGTCAGTGGCTCTGTGTACTGTAAAGAAGATTACATGGTAAGAGCTGAGGTCAAGGCGTGTTTTGTCATCCATCTCACACACACACACACTCAGAGACATGTTGGGAGTCAGAGGATTGATTTTCTGCTAATGGTGATCTCTTTGTTGTAATTACAGTTTTCAGGATTCCAGGCTGCTGCTGAGAAGTGTAGTGTGTGTGGCCACCTTATTCTCGAACAGGTGAGGTGAGGTGTGTGTGATGTTAGATTTAAAGGAAATGTACTCCCAACTCCCAACTTAACCTGCGCTGTGTAATTTTTAGTCACTTGCGTCCTATGTTTCCCAGAAACAAGGACCCCACAGAGGAAAGTGAAATTCAGTGACGTTTTTGTTGGCTCCTCTTCGGGTTCCCACGGCAGATTTTCAGTGGAATGTTTGCCTTGGGTTTTTGATAAATACAGAAATAAGGCTCTGTAGTTATTAGCTTAAAACTTTTTACCATATTTGAACCACATAATACCCATAATATAAATAGAAAGCTCACAGTGAGTCTGGGACCCACCGGCATCATTTTCTGCATAATTTGAACCATATTCAAGTTTTAAGACTACAAATGTTTAATGCTCAAAAGCGTGTTGGCGCAGAAAAATTGCATTTGCATCATAAATTGTAGCTGAATTGGAAACATTGTTACATGCAGTGAATGTACTTTCTGGTCTCTGCTGGATTACTAACTGACAGTAAAGGATGTTGGTACTACAGTATAGTAATTAGTGATCATGCAGCTTTATCATTAAAATTACAGATAGACTAATTTATACATTGTTCAGCGAGATGGAGATTTCCAGCTGATCTACTTCAGGACCCTGCGTGTATAAAATTTGCTGAGACATGTTTTGATAACTACTTTGAAATAAATGTAAATCTAACTAATGCTTGCAAAAGATGGGAGGCATTCAAGGTATTCATTAGAGGAGACATTATTAGCTACACAAGTTCTTATTATTATTATTATTATTATTATTATTATTATTCTTATAGCATGTATCAATTATGAAATGCTTTCAAAAAGGCAAACCAAACAATAAGAAACGAATCGAACAATAAAAATTCAGATTCTGTAGGTAGCAAGAACAAAAACCAGACTAATACATTACAAAAGAGAAAATACTATTACAAATTACAATCAAAACAGCAACAATGCACTTATGTGTATATATACATATATAGTATATGCATACCTACATACACATATATTCAGTCTAGGCCAGTTATCTGTGGAAAATTTTACTGTATTTAAAATACACCACTCAAAAAGCAAATGAGACAAGAAATGTTTTTAAAATTACTTAAATCATTATTGGTTTTCATTCTCAGATCCTGCAGGCTCTTGGGAACTCGTACCATCCCAGCTGTTTCCGCTGCATGGTGTGCTCCAAGGCTCTGGATGGGGTGCCTTTCACCGTGGACCATCACAGCAACATCTACTGCGTGGCAGACTACAACAAGTGAGACTTACTGTGTTTAAATGCTTTGTTTCAGGGGATGACTTGTAGGCATCCTGGTGCTGTAGATCAGTGGCTCTTAATATTTCTGTCTGTATTTTATCCTATTTGTCAATATTTACGTGTAAC
Organism: Siniperca chuatsi; assembly: GCF_020085105.1. Lineage (NCBI taxonomy): Eukaryota > Metazoa > Chordata > Actinopteri > Centrarchiformes > Sinipercidae > Siniperca > Siniperca chuatsi. The sequence continues at coordinate 15,116,566 of NC_058063.1, forward strand.
AGATGTTATGGAATTTAGTTTTTGCATGTGTAACATTTGAAGAATGTCCCCTGCTCATTTCACTTCCTTCAGAGACATTGCTCAACTGTGTGAGTGCTCCTGGTTTCTACAGTAAATAAACTTTCTCCTGTCGTCCTGCAGGACTTTTGCCCCGAAGTGCGCTGCCTGTTTACAACCTATCTTACCTACTGAGGTGAGTACAGGTGTATTTGTGTGTATTCTCCGATGTACATGCTGGCTGGAGGCGTCTTATTATTTATGTCTCTTGTGCATAACCTTGAACAGCATGTGTGAGTAATTGTTTTTGTTAACTTCAACACTAAGCAAACTTTTACAACCAGTGTAATATACAGCAGAAGCTGTTTCAGGCAATCACAGAAGAGTATTTCAAAATCTGTTTATCTTGCATATATTTCTGGTGATTCACTTTTTTTGCTGCAACTGAAAGTGCGCCAAAAAGTTTTTCTTCTGTTCTGTGGCTCAGGGCAGTGAAGAGATCCTCAGGGTCGTGTCTATGAACAAGGACTATCACTTTGAGTGCTACCACTGTGAGGTGAGTGATCTTCAGCTAATAACCACAAATGTGTTTATTGTGTCAGTTTCCTAAAATATTGTTTGAGTGCAGAAAATCGGAACTACAAATAGTTCTGATCTGACTTTTGTTATGAAGTGCCTTGATGGCTGACCTCACTTCCTCTGTGCATTTCTGTCCTTATCTGCGTCTTCCCCCCCTCCCCTCCAGGAGTGTGGTAAGCAGCTCTCCGATAAGCCTGGCTCGCAGTGCTTCCCTCTGGACTCGCATCTCCTCTGCCACTCCTGTCACATGAGCAGAGTGTGCACCACACACAGCATTCCCCCTCACAACACACACTGATTGGCGCCTACGCAGCTGTGGATGTTGGATAAAACTGGTCTTAACATGCTGTCATTCTTGTGTGCTTTTTGCTCAGTCGTACATCTTTTTCTTCAAGATGAAACTGCTGATATTCAGACATTTCCACTGATTCACTTTCTTTGACTTGGATCAGTCCCTTTTGTCACATGCTGTACTTCTTGTACTATTACTGTACCATAGTTATAAGGGAACGGGAAAGAAACTACTGCTTTGTTTACCCCAATGTGGCTACTGTTTGCTGTAGAAGAACAAGGGATTTTGCTAAACTGTTGTACATATATTATCGCTAGTAACATTTTGCACTTAAATTTGACTTTACTGTAAGATTTGTTACGTGAATCTGTACAATTTGGGGGAAAAACATTACTGTAATTTCTGTATGTTGTAATAAATATTTTCAATTGTGTTCAGATAATGGTCTGCTTACAAGTATTAGGTCACACATTTAAACAAGTTCAGTATAACAAACTTTAAAAGCTTTTCCTCTGCACTTGACTTCCAATGTTAAAATACTTTCCCATTGTATTCATCATTAAACGCTCAGTGGCTCGCAGCCAAGTCAGGCAAAAACCAAGCAGACAAGCTGATAACCAATTTAAATTTATTCTTTTAAATTCTCGGTACATTCAGCACTTGCAGAAGAAGAAAAGCAATAAAACAACTGTTTCGAACTAAAAGATTAAAATTGTAGCCATTACTCTATTAGAAGGTAAACTTACTCTGAAATATATACGATTGAAGGGGAGAGGAGGGATTTCCAAATGGAGACTTCGGTGCAGGGAAGGTCAGCTTCCCTTAATTATTACAGAATAAACCACTTGACAAGAATTTTATATCCTCCCTTTCTCATCTGCAAAAACATCCACTAAAGATAAACTTGGGGCATGTCTCCTGAATCACCGCAACACATAATATCACGTCTCTTCCTATCACACACTTTCCTAGGTTACAGTGTTGAGACTTCGATACCATTGTATTGCCGTGGGAGAGGGAGATGAAGGTTATTACTCGCAAACATCACCTGCTGTAGCACACAACAACCTCCAAGGCTGAAAAAATTAACATGATTCATAAAAGTTCAACAAAACAAAACAACTTTCCTCACTTTGACAAAGATATCTGTTAATTAAAAAAGAAATCTCAGTGCTGAAGAGAGAACACTAAAACTGATCCTAGAAAATATTTGAAGGTCAGGGATCTATTTTGGACTGGTTTTATTACAGGGCTCTGAGGAGGAAGGAACTGCACCCGCAGAACTAAAATAAAGAGGCAGGCTCCCAAACCTCAGTGGGACAAAATGCTGAGGCGAGCCAAAAAACCACCACCCTCTCTGCTTCTTTTCTTCAACAGAGGAGAATTAAACCGCACTACACGGAGACGAGGAGGAACGCTGCTCTCTACAGAGGGAAAGGACTGACTTTTGCTTCTGGAAGACAGAAAGAGAAAGAAACAGAAGAGTGGGGGGATTGGAGCTAGGTGATCCATCGTTTAACTATTAACAAAACGTGTAAATCAACATTTTCTGTGTAAATTGACATAAACGAGTTGGGGGTGGGAACGGCAGAAGTGTGTGGAAGACAATGCTGGCGTCAAAGTGGACGAATTAAAGCACGTGGGGCGGATAGCGAGGAGCAGACACAAGTCCTGAACTTGAGGCAAGAGAAATGCATCTCCAAGTGGAAACGCTCCCTCCCAAGACTTCCTGTCTGCAGTGTCCTCCACTAAGCCACGTCCCCTCTCTCTCTCTCTCTCTCTCTCTCTCTCTCCAGCTTTCCCTGCAGCTGCTCGGCCCTCAGCGGCGTCTGTCCCTGGGGTTGCTACGGCTACGGGAGCGCCGTCCACTGCCAGCGCCTGCAGAGGGTCGTCTGGGTCGGTGGCTGCTGTCCCTCTTCTTGTCCCCCTCTCTGTCTCGGCCCCTCTCTCTGTCTCCGTCGGGTGCTCGCCCAGCTGCTCCGCTGCTCGCTGTCACGCTGCCGTCCTTCTCCCGACCCTTCAGCCTCTCTTTCCTCTCCTCTTCACGCTTCTTTTCCTCCTCCTCTTGCTGCTCCTTGCGCCTTCGTTCGCGCTCCTTTTGCCGCTCTGTGCGGTCCAAAAGCCTCTGCGTCGCCTGGTGGACACAAAGCACAGTTTAGTTAGATGAAATTAAGTCATAACCACTCATTGTGACTGACAAAGTCACTGACAGACAAATGTATAAGACCAACCTGCTCCTCAGTGAGGGGAAGCCAGTATATACATGGAGCTGCTTTGGTCTTGAGGAACAAGTCGTCTAGCAGTTTGGCAGGTGGCTCATCTCCTTTCTCTGTTAATTAGAAAACAGAAATGGGTGAATGTTTTCTAACTGCGGTACACAACTCAACCTGTGTGTTAAGATATACAAAATGATCGCTTCATAGCAAAAAGTTTAACTTTGAACTTCCTACAAATACTGCTACAGAGGTGGGGAAAATGAGGTTGCATGGCAGTAAACAGTATTTGTCAACTGCGTGTACTGTATGTCAGTCTGTTTTTCATTTTGATCAATGCAGCCTGTTTTGTGTGTAAATTCACAATAATTACCAATACAATTTTCTTCTACTATTCTTTTGTAGATTAAGGTGCAGGGATCATTTTGATTTTGCCTTCCAATGTTGCTTTGTTTTTGTTTGTATATTTACAGCACGATAGAAGGACAATGTTTTTTTCTGGGTACTGAGGGTAGATTCATCTTTGTTTTAAACTTTTCTAGATTTTACCATTTGACAAGTTACATATAGTTCAACAAAAGTCAATATGATTGCAAACAAAACTAAATATGGTACAAAGGAAACTAAAAACATGTGACAGACTGGTAGATGAGCCAGAAAGCAAAACACAACTTCCCAATGGAGATTAATGAAGGATTGAATTATTACTGTATATTTTTTAATGCATAGTAATTCCACCAGAATGCTTTGTTCTGGCATTTCTCCTCTGTATTTATCTTTATTTAATTAATTTTCTCTTCTAGTTTTCTCTTTGTGCTTCTATCCAGTCACAGCGAGGTGCGTTACCCTTCTTATCAGTCTTCCTCTCCTTGCTCTTGGCCCTCTCCCTCCTCCTCCGCTCTCTGTCTCTGGAGCGAGATCGTTGTCCGTCCTCTCCCGGTCGTGCAAATTCCCGAACCTTATCCCGGTCCCATTCCCGCTCGCCACGGGCTCGTTCCCGGCGCTCCATCTCTCTCTCCCGCTCTGCCCACAGATCCCGCTCTCCGCCCACGCCTCGGTCCCGTTCCCGGTCTCGGTCACGCTCCCTGTCCCTGTCACGGTCTCTTTCTCTGTCTCTGTCCCGCTCAGGCATCAGAGGGGGCAGCCGGTTCTGAGGACCACCTGGCTGGGCAACATGGTCCTCCTCCTTTTCTGGCTTCAGGACACCTTTGTGAAAGTCAAGCTGCGAGGGGGGGGGGGTTAAAGTTTAAGTGAGTGGAGAACATTAAATGGACACATTTAAAAATCCAACAACCATCTGTGATGCAAAAGGTCACATCAGAAAAGTAACCTGCACTTTTAAATTCAAGTGATTATTAATAACAAAGAATGAAGATGCCCTTCATATGCAGATTAACCTGACAGTTGTGTGTAGGAAATTGATAAAATGTACTTCAAGTATGATGCAAAAATGATGTACTGTTCTGAAATAACTGGGACTACTTTCCCAGTTAGTAAACATGGTGGATGATGTGATACTGCCTGCAGCTTTAAAAAAAAACTCAGACACCACTTAGGACTAAGTATGTGGTTGCTCATCTGAAATGGTTCCAAAAATAAAGCTATTAATATTTCACTCTTCATGCCTTTTACTATGGATAGCACTAGCTGCCTACTATTTGATCCAGTGTGTGCTTATATGTATGGGGGTATTTCTTTAAAGTTGACAACCTCCCAAAAACATGAAGACAGCGTACACACTTTAGCGTCATACATTTAAAATATGCAACTTTTAGCTTCAGTATTTTTTCCTATCGCAATAAAAGTGTTTTCCCTCTATTAAGAAATTAATAGTAATCAATTTTAAAGCACTCATAATCTTGTTTGAGTGGTTTAAAATACCCAAGATTTTAGTAATCAAACACTGCAGTAAAATTATTTTATTACTCCTGTGACAAATGAGTGATTCCTTTCTTTATTTCCTCAGTATAGCAACAGTGACAATGTATTTCATATTGTAAAATAAGGAAATTCACCTTAAGGCTGGAATATTCTTTCCACCATCTACTGTATTGCAATTCGTGTTCCATTAAGTGTATCATTACCTCATTCTGCTCACAGAAGTCGACGCTGAGGACCTTGGGATTGCTTGGAGGCCATTTGACCCCGTGGAGTGCAGCTCTGGTGGTGGCTGCCTCCTCTGTCGTAGCGTACTACGAGGGCAGGAGAAGAAGAAAAAGGTTATCAGGCTGAAAATAGTCATTTTAAAAGTGTAATCACATATCAACCAACACACACTGCAAAAATAGGACTGTTGCAGGAACAGATGGATGAGAACACAGAGGTGATAGTTTGTGAGGTAGAGTGAAATTAATCACACAAATGCTTCAATTAATTCAAGATCAAATATGTCTTCGTGCAAAAACATTATTTACGGAGGGTTTTTATATCAATTTTCAGCAGCATACTCCAGCAGGTTTAGTGAAAAAGTCCACCACTCACAATACTCCTACCCCTCAGGTACTGTGTGGTGGAAGCGGAGTGTGTTCTATAACACAACACCAAACATTATTGTTAAAAATAGGTCAGCATTTGTTAAAAGGGACAACATGCTTCAAATGGGCCAGTTTGGGTAGCAGTACTGATACCTGACAAATTCCCCTTCCAGCTAAACAACACACTCGGTGAACACGAGTCTTCGCACACTCAATACAATATGAAAATGTTGATTTGTTGGTACTCACTGTGACAAAGCAGTGAGACTTGATCTTGTCGATCCAGAAGCCCTCTTCCACCACGCTGCCCGTCCTGTTCAGCAGCTCTTTGAGTTGGCCCAAGGTGAAGGGTCGTACCTGTGGGATAACACAAGGAGCACGGCTCAATCAAGGTCAACTGTCATTTTCAGTCAGAGTGGATCAGTTCATGTAAAGCAAGCTGAAACACGAGAAAAGATCATTTGAAGAGCTGAGCAGAGATGATCTTGTCGTGCATCAAGATAACAGGCAGGACCATTGTGATTATTTCAAATGAGTTTTAAGGCTCATATTTGATGATGAATATGAAGTGTTGACAACTTTCATATGAATGAAGACTGCCAACAGCCAATGCGAGTACGATCAGGGGGAAACAAGCACAAAAAGTGTGCAGAGAGAAATGCTTAACCTCCAGTGGTGTAGCTCTACTCGGTCGGCCCAACATGTTGAGTGAAATATCTTGACAACTAGTGAATGGATTGCCATGTCTTGTATGCATATTCCTATTCCCCAGAGGATGAATCCTGATCACTTTGTGGATCCCCAGACTTTTGTCTAGCATCACCATCATTTCATGATAATTCTAAAACAAATGACTGAATTCCTGCCGGTTTCACCAGTATTTTGAGATTAATGCTAGAGTATATCAAACAGAGACATGTCCAAAAATGGTCACAGTTCAGAGAATAAGCCCTTTTAGGGCTTATTTTTAGGTAACAACATGGTCTTCCCTCTGGCGCCTCCCTCAGGCCAAACTTCACATGTTCGCGCACCACCAGTGGGAAGGATCAAAGGATAGCAAAGTTGTTTCTATATTTTAAATCCATCAGTTTTGTTTTCTGGTAAATTAAATGGTGATGAGCATTACAGTCACACAGCAGAGCTATAAACTTTTAGTCTTGTTTGTTTGGATTCTGTTACTGTAGTCTGAGAGCTCCTGTTTTTCTAAGATTAGTGAGGCTGGGTGGCATTAGAAATCTGGTAGTCTTTGATCAATGGGTAACTCTAAGTCTTGCTTCTATGACGCAAGTAAAAAGAAATCTGCAAATGCTAGTCATTAAACGTGTAATGTCTAGTCTTGTCATAGTCTGTTTAGTCATGCAGAGTGCCCCCAACTTAAGGTGATGCTTGACTACAGCCATAATACCTGGGAATTATGGTGATGTGGTTACCACTGGCATCACCACAATATGCCTCATTCATGAAAAAGGGTAGGGTACATTTGGAAATGCAGTGTTTTTCTGTACAACCATTTTCCCCACATAATTTTAGTCCGTGGGGAAACTTTAAGGCTCCAACTCGACCAAAAGACAAGAATATAACGAGATCTTTTTGGTGAATACATTTTGATTTGCCAGAATGGTTTGAACATAAGCTCAACAGACTTGGGAGAAAAACATCACTTTTTCACTGTACTTTCTATATGCCTTGTAATGTAATGCACTGAGTTACAAACCTACCAGGTTGGTTACATGGATGATATTTGAGACTTTGCCATGAGGTGGCGAGGGCTGCCTGGTTGTGCGGACAGGGTCATCGATGGTGACGGACACGCCAGACTTCTGTTGACTTATGGAGCGACGCACCAGACTGTCGCTGGGGGTAACTGAGGGAAAGATGATGAAGATGTGAGATGGGTTGGGTAAAACCCCCCCCCAAAAAACAGGAATGTCTGTAATCAAGGACAGAGAGAAAGACGAAGTACTGCCAGAGGGATGATGGAAGAGAGATGGCAGCAAAGAGATTTGTACCTAACAATCTACAGCAATTAAAAACCCACAAACTTTTCAGTGAGGCAGTTTACCTTTCTTTGCCTCTCCATCGAGCTTGACAAATGTCTGTGTTTCTGTGGCTTCCTCAGAAACACTGTTCTTTCTTTTGTCTCTTGAAGTCCTGCGTTGTTTTTCTTTCTCTGTTTTCTCCACCTCTTCCTCTTCATTTGTCTGTCCATTTTCCTGGCTGTCACCTGGAACGACCTGGGGAGGAATTACAGGTGGAAAAAAGTAATGTGTTCAAATCAAATCCACTGACAAAAGAGTGTCATGTTAGATGTACAAACAGAAACCTCATGTTTAGTCAGTATTTAGAATTACAAAGACACACCTGTGTGACGGTGCGTCGGATCTTGAGGCCTTTGTCCTGGTCACCATGGCCGGTGTCCGGGCTCTCTTCGTCCCCAGACAGTTGCAGCTCCTCTGGGTGCAGCTCCACCACTGCCTCCTGGTTCACTTTGATGTCTGGGATCAAAGACTGAAGGACAGACACAAACAGGAGATGATGGAGGAAAATATAAAATAGAGACAAGACAGAGAGAGAAATATTTGCATATTTTAACTACATCTGTTAGCTGATACAAGAAACAAGAGTTTCAGTCCTTTTGCAAGGGTTCAACTTGTTTTTTCAAAGCTTTGATTATTTTGATAAAATCCCCAAATTTCTCCCAACTTTCACAGTTCAGTTTCAAAACATTAACACAGAACTGGAAGGAAATTTTGTGATTTGGGGAAGCTGTAACAAAACCAGCAGTTGTCAGAGTAAGACCATACATTTTAAAAGCTTATGTTCATCAGTTGAATCAAATCAAATTTTATTTTACAGAGCTGACCAATATGTAAAAAAGATGGATTTTACAAAGAGGGTCACAAAAGTATGTTAACAATGATTTACTACCCAGAAAAATAAAAGTCTCCTCAAGAGTAAAGTCCTTGTCATTTCAGAAGCTTTGGTCTGCTCTTAAGCATGAAATAATCTATAAATATTGGCCTACAGCCCAAAATATCAGCTACAATCAAAAAATACTATCATAGCTAAAATAAGTGAATCATAAAATTTATTTTCCACATCTTCCCACGCCTGCCTGGACTGGTCCTGGTTCTTGTGCTGTATCAGTACCTTCAGTGAGTCAGTGGTGATGCTGATGGATGGTTTCTTAGTAGTCACTGATGTGCTGGAGCCCCACCGCCTCTTCCTCCCTGCTGCAGTTCCTGTCTCGGGCTCTCCTGCTCCTCCATCTGTGGTGGCTGGGGACGTCTTACTGCCTGCAGAGGAGTCAAAAAAAGTAGTTTATCATTGAGAAGAGAGAAAACGCAGTCCCAGATGGATGATTTGCTCTCTGCTGAACAGAACTTCAGTGACAAGTTACTGCAAGCTCAGCCTAAAAGCAGAAATAATTGCTTAAATGCTTTAACCCAAATAGTTTTGCCAAGGGTGGCTGTAACTAATTTAAGTTTACAGAGTTTATAAATGTAATTGTGAGATTAAATAATTTCAGTAACTATTTTACAATATTGGTTAATTTAAAACAATATTGAACATGTTGTTACAAGTATGTTGTTGGTTTGTTGGTAGCTATTCTAAGAGCAAGGTTCTGTGCACATTACTTTGTGTGCACTTTTACGAAGGCCAATGTGACTGAGGCCATAAGCATGGACAGGGTCCTCGCTGCAGCATATTGAAATTGCAGGAAATACTGTAGCTGTTTTATTTAAATATCACTTTTAATCACAGTGTTTCCACAACACCATGCTACCAAAGCATTGTGGTGTGAAAGTATGCCTCTGGTGTAATTTTTTTTCTATAAACATTACAGTCCACAAAGACTGTGAAATCATTTTTTAATATCTCTATAATAATATTATATCAGAGGAGCTTGTAGTCTGTTTTATGGATGTTTTACTCCCATCGATCATTTAAAAAATATATATTAAAGCTGGTTGAGATAAACAATTTACATTAAACACCACATGTATTACAAGATTTTTTTGCACAGAATTTATTTTTGCTGTCTTGGCTTATGTAAATACACCACTGACAAAAGTGTGTAAAATCTCCCTAAAAAGAAACTGTTCACTTTGGATCCTGCCACCTGTCAGGATCCAAACTAACCTTGGGATAGTCTTCCAGATTTTAAATAAGAAGTAAGACAAGCCCTTGATTTGAGCCTACAAGTGGACATTTTACAATTACTTAAATTATTCCACGATAAATAAAGAATAAACCAACATTCATCAAAATTAAAGGAGTTATATACTTATGTTTCTCATAAGTCCTCATGTAGGATGAAAGACGTATTTGGTATACTCACTGGTCAAGGATATCTTGCGAGCAGCAAAGGCCTTAGGAGTGGTGCTCTGGAAATAAGAGAGACAGAAAGAACATACAGAAACCCCAGGGGTGCGGGGCTAGATGAGAACCAAGAGTCCAGAGCCTAACAGGCAACAACAGACAGGAGGTAAAACAGGAAAAGTGGAGGAGGGGTGTGGGCGAGGGGTTAAAGTAAAAGAGGCCTGGAGGCTCCAATTGTACCACATTATGGAGAGGGTTCTTGGTCGATACAGAGAGACTCCAGACACATTTCCGCCTTCCACCTCTGCTCAAAGACACTGAGATAAATCATTATGCTACTCCCCTAGTGTATGTGTGTGTGTGTGTGTGTGTGTGTGTGTGTGTGTGGTAGACATTAAGGACAAAGCAAGTACATGATATGCATTAGGAAATGAGTAGGCCTGTGTGAAACTCAAACTGGGTCATATCTTAGTGTGGTACATTATTACAAGATAATGTGCATCAGAGGACTCAGAGTAAATCCAATTCAGAGAGATGCATTTTCAAAGTGTACCTCTGAGTTTTATACAGAGTTGGGTTTACTGTTACATGAGTTTCATGAGCTCAGTGTTACAACTGAAGTAGAAAAGGATTTTGCTAACCTAATAGATCACTCGTTAACTCGTGTGTTGAGCTACATGTATTTAAAACCGTTGCAGATACTTTTCAGTAAAAGCACAGCCAGATCCACATTCAGAAAGAGACATTTATGTAGTTTACAAATGTCTGTGTTAAATTACTGCTAAATAATACCAATAATTAAAATCATACTGCCTCCCAGTGATGATGGTCACATGGTTTCCCCACAGCATATCATTGACTATTACCAAAACGGCTCCTGTAATTTGTTAACCGCTAAAATGCTGTCCAGCACTTTTATTACGAGAGGGGAGGGGAATTATTTTATTAGCCACCTCCCCCTGTAATATTAATCCTGTGCAAATGGTGCTTTCAATATATAAATTGTGTGATAGTAGCATATCAGTCCTGGGCAGATCTAGCATAATTTCTGTGTGGTAAGTATTGTATTTGACTAACATTGTTGAATGTTAGTGGTGATGAGTTCTGTGGAGCAGAGGTGGAGAACCGAGTGTTGAAGACTCAAAGATCTGTCAGCAACACTATCAGTACTGCAGTTTAAATTCACTCTGAAGAGTTACCATATTTAACAACACACAACTGTAGATCAACAGTATGGCAAATGTATGATGAACACTGTCATCTTGGTGTCAAAATATCAAATTAAAACCGCAGTACTCGTGACAATTCAAAAATTTGCACTAAATTACGAAAAGGAAAATAATTAATTCCTCTTATTTACAAACGGAGGAAAGAGAAAGCTTTTTTTAAACACCTAATCCTTTAAAATGTTATACATTTTAAATAAAGGAATAATCACAAGTCATTTCCTGGTACCATTTGACACCTGATTCCTTACTGGCTCGACTATGGCCCAACCGCACGACAGTGTGTACTGTATCTAGGCAACAAGGATCCAATCAGAGAAGGCAGAGGAGTGAGCGCGGGGCTCGATTTGAGTGTGCAGATTAGCCACCAGGCAGGAACTGATCACTGGATTGGACTTTTTTCTTGACTGGGGCTGGGGAGGACTTTTCTTGATTGACTGCTGATCACAGAGTCACGTTTCAGTCTTTTAGGGAGCCAGGACTTTCAAATTGCCTTGTGATGGATTCTGATGGGGGTGGGGGTTGACGTATACTTTGTTAGAGTCCACGATCTGTGAGGTACATCTGACAAGTTAAAAAATCCATTTTGTGATGCTTGAATGTATTGTCTTTAAATGTCATAGTTGTCCACATTCTCCAATATACAGTCCTGAAAGCCTTTGTGACATTTCATTGACATTTCAATGTCAAAATTATAACATTGTCCAGTTAAGTGTTTGTTGTCCAATGGATTTGAGTTTCTGTTTTTTGCAGTTCATGAGGTTTCCATAGCCAGAAGGTTCGTCACACAGTTTTTGAGTTTGTTTTGCAAATTGTGAGGTTTTCAAAGGGATAAAGGTGGACAAAAGTAATCCTTTGTAAAATTATAATCCAGAGAACTAGTCAAAACGAGAGGGTCAATGAACATCACGCCTCTGCACTCACATGAAATCATTTGAGATGCAAGGGCCAAGTTGAGGGTATGGCGAAGAGATGGATGTAGAAATAAATAAATACCAGCAACAATTGCAGTTGTCCATCTGCCAGGTCCACAGCAGAGGCAGGATATCATGAATTCCTGGTGAAACATCCACTCTAGTGTGACCAGAGTTCACTGACAGTGTGGCTGCAGAGGAAGGGAGGTGATGATTTGTTGAGTATATCCAGCTCTCAGTGTGGATGGATGATCAATGTCACTGTGAACCCAAAAAAATTCTTGGTACATAATGTTTGTCAGATTACTTGTCCTTGGCATTATGTCCTTTGAAAGTCTCTGTTACAGTGGAACTGGTGCAGAGTTCAGGGGAATAGTTCTCTTTTCAATGGCAACTTCGAGCATGGTGACAGAATTTATATGCACACAGTCAAATAGTGCACAGCTGAATAATGGAAGTCCCTTTTAAAAAGGCCAGCTTGTCAAGGCAGAGGACGACTGTTAGCCTTACAAGCACAACCAATAATAGTGTTCCAAGTTTTTCCAAGTGTGAGTAAAAGTCCATTTCGTCATGTCACGGACAGGTCTTATCCACAACATTTTCCATTAAAAAAGTGCAATAGTCATCACTTCCCAGCAGATAATTTAAGTTGTTCAGTTGAAGTGTGTTTTTAAAGCTTAAATCCCCAAATAGTGATCGTTTAAACACTCAAGCCCTGATCACTGTTTGGGTTACTGCAGGGGTTCTCAGTCCAAAGTCATTACTCCACCCCACAAGCAGGGGGCAGTGTGGGGTTGGAGGTAGAGGTAAAAACAAAACTTGAGAGCCAAAGAGTTTTGTCTTTTCACTGCATCTGGCTTTTGGAGGACAGCGGCATGGATGTTGGAGGGCAACACTTTAAGACTGTGCTTATCCTCAAAATGGCAGATGGGAAAGGCGGGGAGAAGGGGAGGCGATACAGAGCGTTAGACATCTTCCCCTTCCCTTCCACCATCATTCATCACCACCGCACAGTGCAGTACAGTCCAGTTCGGTTCAGATCAGCAAGCAGGCTTCCAACCCCTGAGGCTGGGTTACCATGACAACTGTGTGCTGCTGCAGTTACCATGGCTGCCACTGCTGTCGGTGGTGGTCTGATGCGAGCTCCAGTTCCTGCTGGCTCAGCACGTCACTGGAGGGCTACAAGGGAGGCCTTGCAGGCTCAGGCTCAGGCTTTACTCAGTGCCATGGGGTTGCAGACTCTGGGCCTAATTCAGGTACCAGCGACGCACTTGGGCATAGCGGGACAGGAGTTGTAGGAGGAGGAGGAGGAGTGGAGGAGGTGTTGGTGGTGGTGGTGGTGGTAGTAGTAGTAGTAGTAGTACGCAGCAGGTACCATTAGGGGCAATGGAAGAGGCATGGGCACCTTCATAACAAAGCAATCAATGGGGTTTTAAACAGCAATCACACCATAAATATATATAGTGAGAGAGAAGCGTTCATGATGGGATACAGAGGCAAAATATGGAAGGTAAGGGGACAAAGAGAGGAAGAGACAGTGAAAGAGAGACTGAATAAAATAGAGAGACAGAGGCAGTGTGAAAGGAGCAAGCGGGAGAGCAGAGCAGAGAATGAAAACAGGGTGAAAGAAACAGCAGAAACAAGCCCTGATGCATCTCTACACACAGTGTCAGGGGCCATTACTCATGCAAACCCAAGGGGGCAACAAAACACACAAACACACACACAGTAGAAAAAAAAGACATGCTGATAATAACTTCAGAGCTGCTATGCTATTCTACTAGCATAGCAGCTCACCATGAAATCTAAATTAGATACTCAAGATAAGAAAATCAAGAGCTCTGTGCCTAAAATGTAATGTAATGTATGGTTGTGGGCATCTTCTGAAGTTGCTCTTCAACTGGTTTAAACAACAGTAAGAAGCAAAGGCTGACAGTAACAGTAGCTTCATAATGAGCTCCAGCAACAATGATGACTATGATGATTGCTTTTTTTTTTTTAAAGAAGGGAAACTGCTTGTGGTAGCATAAAATACAATACTCTGGTCTAATACAATGACTCTTAAGACCCTGACACACCATGTGCAGGAACTTGAGCTGACTATGGCAGATTGATCAAACACTTTTGTTAAAAATTCACCCAAATACTCTGCAAAGACCATAGCTGACGTTGGCAGCTTAAGTTCACGCCTGCATGAGCAGAAATAACTAATCTGAGTGTGTTCTTATACCAAAAACAGAGTGAAAAGACAAAGAAAAACTAATGATTGTAGATCTTTTTTAAATCGCTTGGAATGCCAATTGAGAATATTTCTGATTCAAATTTGCAAGTGTAAGGTTTTGCACTGCTTTGTACCGGTATTGTCAGAAGGACAAAAGGCAGAGGCAAGAACATATCGAGAAAGTGGGTGAAAAGTGGTGAAATCACCAAGCTGAACAACCAGTCAAGGAGCTCCCTCTCACCGACTAACTCTGTCACTAATTCAACGTTCTCAATCACTTGAACTGCTGTCGATAAGAGCAGAGTAGAGCCGACATTGCCAGATACAGCAATAATAGGCTTGGTGTGTTAAGGCCCTGAAGTTTAATGTTTTTCTTTCTTGCTTGCTTCCTCCCTCCCCAACACACACAAGAACAGTAATATGAGAAGCATGCACTTTCTGCAGCACGGATATCTAATTTAACACATTACCACCATCACTACTTGCATTCCAGCAGAATCAACACTTAACATCCCTCTGCAAGGACCAGACAGACAAGGGGTGTGTGTGTGTGTGAGAGAGAGATCATCTAAATGAATGAGCAAGTAATGAAATATTAGTTGCATTAAACGCAGATGGAAGGGATTAGTTAATTTCTATTTATCCAAGGACCCAACTCCAACTCAACCCCTGTTCGTTCACCTATGAGCATTTGTAGAAACCTCCAATTGAATAATCTGTTGAGCATTTAAGAGGTTAAAAGGATGCAGAAACTGTATACAGTCAGAATCGAAAGGATAAAATCTCCACAGGAGACAAAGGAATTAATAGTCGTAAAAACGTTGGGGTTGTGTTGGTGTGACCCACTTAACTTGTGCTGCCAACTACACATGCTTTTATATAAATGAGGATGCAGGTTAGTGAGAGACAGAGCAAAGACCCGGGCACCCCCACCCTCTCAGTAACCTTACCTCCTCCAGGCGGCCCTTGCTGTTCTCTGGCTCAGCCCCGGATGGCGGCTGCTGGGCCATAGAGCTCTCAGAGTCTGGTTCCACCTCTGTCACGGCAGCTGCGCTGGGCTCCGACACCTCCCTGCAGGAGGAAGAGATGGTTGGGGGTGAGGAGGGAAGGGTGAGCGGATGGGAGAAAATAGGCTTTCGCGGTAAAGACTGTCTGAGAGCTCAGGGTCAATACTGGTCAGTAAGAGTGTCTGGTCTTACCAATTTGCACCTGGTGATAAGCTTGTTATCTTTGCCTGACCTTGTGTTACTTTTGCTAAATCCATCTTTGACGCTTCCTCTGAATTACTAAGAGTTATGTGGTGGCAGTTGACATTGCAAATTATGAATCACAGCGTAAAATTATGTCTTTTATCAGTCAAACAATGGTTTCCTTGAGCTTAGGTGATGCATGATTTAAAACATATCAAAGCCTCTTATTTTTTAGAAGTCATCGATAATGACCACAATCATACACTCAATTACTATGATGACAAGGTCTGGCAGCACCTTCTGTGTATGCTGTCAAAACAGATATCTGACAACCTCTGAGTGGGTGTGACTGCTGTGTTGAATTGAAATTAATACCAGTATCATGACTTCCGTTTCTCATTTTCTTGTTTTCAACATTTTGCTTAGGTTTTAATTTAGAGATGACAAAATCTAAAAGTTGTTAATCATGCTTTTCAAAATTATTTGGTATTGCATAACCTTAGATTTCTGAAAATAAAGTGGTCACCTTCATTTATGGCTTCTGGATCGAGGAACATATGCTACACGTGAATCAAACTCTGACTAACTGATCTGACTGGGCTAGTGAAACAAGAGATTAATATGTCAGAAACAATCACAAAGCAGTGCTGCTCTATATGTATCACTACTTTAAATATTGAAGATATAACTGAAATGATCAGTCGATTAATCGATTGGTCAATCAACAGAAAAATAATCTGAAACTATTTTGGATAGATTAATTATTTGTCATTTTTGAAGCAAAAATGACCAAATATCATCTAGTTCCAGCTTCTCAATTGTGAGGTTGCTTGTCTTTGTCTTATGTGATAATAAATTGAGTTTTTGGAGTGTTGGTCAATGATCTGATGACCTCCCCTGGAGCTTTAGGACATTGTAAAGGGCATTTTTCACTATCATCTGACATTTTAATTATAATAATCATCAAATTAAAGAGTAAAGAAATTAATCTTTAGTTGTAGTCCTAATCGAAGACAATCTGGACAAAACGATGTGTAAACATTGGAAGGAGTCAGAGAAAGGGTGCTGGGGGCCAGTGATCTGGGTCACTCGTGCTATAAATATCTCACCAGCTAACGGACACCCAGGGTCACAAACATACCTCAAACTAACTCATAGTTCAAGACACTCACTCACAGCTGACTCGATGTGTGTGGTCTTCATCTGATCCATGCTGGGTCATTACTGAAAAAACCAAACTCTACCTCAGCCAAAGAAAGCCATGCTTTGTAGTTACTATGAGTCAGACCTCACACAGGCAAACACTTCACACGTTGTTTTATTTTATCGCTGTTATCTAAGACAGAGCAAAACCAAGCAGATGTCATCATTATATTTTCAGCTACCCCCTCAACTTCCCCTACCAGCGATATCAAAAGTCTCCTCTGCTGCCTCCATGTGATGACACAGGCACCGAGGCAGCACCCTGTAGGTGGGAGAATCACATCCTCTAGCATCCTCCTCTCCATCACAGTGCACACTCCTCCATTGTTGGATTCATTACATGATGCTTTGAATTGCATTTTATAGATAGAGTTTTACATGAAAAGGAAGTAAATTATACATTTAAATATACTTCTCATTTCTGAAGTGTTTCACATGAAAAGGAAGTAAATTATACATTTAAATATACTTCTCATTTCTGAAAAGTATCAAATAAAGAAATGTTTGGTAATGATAGTGAATTCCTGGAGAGAGCATGTTCAACCTCCTTCTCTGGAGATTAGTCACTGGCAGGAGTGTAGGCAGGAGGACAGCATTTTCCCCTCCTCCACACCACACTGATTCTCCTCATTTGCCCTAGGTGTGGATGTCAATGTCTATGTGTGTGTATGGCTCTTTTCAAGGCCAGAGACACACCTGCACAGGCTATAAAGGGAGGCAGATGTCAACTAGAAATACAACCCTTGGGATCAGGAAAGGTGGAAAGGCCAAGCCGAGGTGATGTAATGATCACTGAAAGAAAGAATGAGTGACTAAATGTCTGTCTGCATAATGCTTGGCTTTTCCTTTTCAAATAACAGTCTTGAACCCTCTTGACCTGTATTTCAAACAGCGAGGAAGAATGAGGAAGCACATTGAAGTACACGTTGAACCTGAGGAACAACATCACAATTTGTAAAGAAAGTACTATTAAATAAATGCATCACTGCTGGTTAAACTTCTCAAAAACCTGACAAAAAGTGACCATAAGTGTGGTATGACCCGAGGCACCCATTCTCATTCATGGTAACTTAACAGAATGACTCAAACCATGTCCTAATCAACTAACTGGACTCATAAAATGGACCAAAACACTGTCACCAATCAAATCAGATGTGTAGTAAGGTCCCAGTGGGCGAGAGTGTGAGTGCTGGTGCCAGCTGGGAAAATTATATCACAGCATAAGGGCCCATTCACACTGACTGTACAGCTAACAGATGTCTGCTTTAATGATCTCCCTTGACAACAGTGAGATCATTAACAGCTAAACCCAAAAATACAAATATAGTCTTCTGTGGGCTTGACAACAAGATGCATGTACAGTATGACCATGATTGAGCCTTAATGGACAACTAAATGAGGATGTGCTCATTTTGAAATAAGAAAATGTATATTCTGAAATAAGAAAACATCTCTTATCTCCCTGGCATGACAGAAAATGTTGAGGTCAAGAGTAAAGACTGAGAAAGGGGAGAAATCACTGTCCCTATGATTCTCCCCATCACACCATGAAATCTGAGCCAATTATTTATTAATCAATGTGTTCCTTCTAGTGAAGCTATTTAGGCACTGATCACAGAAAGGAGACCCCCCCTCCCCAAATATCTTCCCTGCTCTTTCACTCAACAAAAGACTCTCACCGACATCCCCACCCCCAGTCCTCCTCACATGGGTGAACATGTAACACGCTCATAACCAGGCCAACGTGAACAGATGACATGATATCTAGCAGGCAGGAAGGAGCTGCTAGCTAACCAGCATCGTAATCTACAGCCGGTTTCACGGCAGGACACGACAGGCTGAGACCGGCTAAAGGATCCTCGTTTTCTTTCTGGATCAGGGGTGAAAAAGTACAACCAGCAACCTGAAGCCTTGAGTCGCCCTCTGGCTCACTCTTACCCGTTTTTGTTGCCTTCGGACAGCATTATGGCCGGCCTTGAAAGGGAACCCCCTTTGATAAAAAATAACACTTATTCCGGTCAGGCGTGGGTTGAAATCTGGGACGCGAAATTAAAAATCCGGTCGCGGTTGTTTCTACTGCTGATCAGCCGTGCACTGCGTCGGTATCAAGGATGCAATGCATGCATGACGGCCATGTTGGCTAGCGAGACCAGTGTCAAGTCTACCGGAGTGCGGAAAAAACTATGTTCCGGTCAATGATTTCCAAAATAAAAGCTCCGCTAGACGGTCAAACGTAGCGCGTTCCGAAATACGAGACAACAAAAAATATTAATCAAGGAATTACGCTGAATGAAAATACGGTTTCTACTGCCAGCAACAAATGAACATTACACGAAACAGACAACCGGGGAAGGCAATGAGGGGAAGCGGAAAAGGACCCTTTTCTCAAGAGAAAAGCAGCAGCCACGCCGTTTGAGGGGCTGCCGCATTGAATGCCTGACAAGAAATACAACTTGCTATAATTAAGAGCGATGAGAGAGAAAACAGTGGGGTGTGTTTACAACCGATTCAAGGTTTAACAGATCTCTGAGGCATGCTGTCAGCTGTGTGACCAATGTTTTTAATAGGAACAGACATTTCTTATGCATTTCTACGCTGACAAATGATATATAATGCTAAATCATTTCCACCCTTCAATTTAGTCCAAGCAAAGCCAAGGAACAAAGACATACTGTATATAAAGTACAAAGGTTAAGAGAAACTGATATTAGTTCAACACAAGTTAATACAGCTCACAAACATAATGCATATCAGTTTATTCATCTAACTTCAGTGCAGACATGTTCCTTTCTGTTGTGTTAGTAAACACTGCCAGGCATGATTAAACCTAATCTAGTGATTATCACATAACAAAAACCCTGTCCTCATTTAACTTACATTAGCCGATATGCTATGTGAAAAGATGGATACATTTTTATAGATTTTAAGACAGGTTTTAGTGGGAATTGTTTGCTACATGTCTGCTGTTGCATGGTGATTTCTTATTTAAAATATGCATTGCTTTTGCTCTTTCCTCTGACCATTAAGATAAGCAAAGTGTGCAGGAGCATGACCACATAGCTAGAAAATGTAATCATCGTCCTCGATATCCAAAAAATCCAGTAACTTAGTCCATGTTATCTACATATTTCCAAGGTTTAAGTACCGCTTTTAATTTATCAGCTTTCTCTAAGAAGGTTAATCCTGAAATGTGATGTATAATCACAGACATCAAGAAAGGGGACTAGCTGAATTAATTGGGGGAAAAAACTGCAAAAACACTGAATGAATTTGAAACACACAACACTGTTGTAAAATATAAATTGTAAAATATTACAGGGAGCCACTAGAGAAATTCATGTGTCACATTACTAAATAGCATACAGTGCATAAAGCAAAAATAAGTCAGACTGAGCAAGAAGGTGTTGCATGCAGGGTGCAAATTAATAATGACAGTTCATTTTAGTTGGTGTAACCTTTCAACTCCAGCAATATATATATATATATAACTTGAAGACTGAATTTTTATTAAGGTTAACTGTATTTTAATGATGGTTACTGACCTCTTTGAAAGGTATCGTTTCTCTGCCCCTTTACTCAGGTTAGACTTTTTCTCGTCCTCTGCTTCTTGTCCTTGGTCTGCCTTCTGGGAAATTATTCAAAGTAAAAAACAATGAAAAACCCAAAGATTATTTAGACTTAAAGTGCATCTTAATATAAGCATGAAATGATTTTTTTCAATAAACTACACACAGGAAGGCTGAAACGTTAAGAGAAAAGGAAAAGAAAAATAACTGGAAACATTAGCCAATCTTCTGCAATCATTTGGGACCAAAATAACTTCTACATGTTAATGTTTCTCATAAACATTAACACTCAAGCACTCCCAGTCTCTGAGTGTGCAGAGTGTAATGCTGCATGGCATAAAATTCACAAACACTATAGCTCACAGATCTCTATCAATGCTGTAGCGAGTCACTGACACCCCCATCAGTTTGATCACTAACCTTCAGCTGCATGGCAGGGCGGGTTTTATCCCCGGAGGAGGAGGAGGATTGTGATGAGCGTGGAGAGGAGGCTGATTTGGAGTCAGAATCTGATGAGGAACCTGAATCTTGGGCCTCAGTCACAGCCACCCTGTCTTTGTTGGCTGTCTCCTTTCTCTTGTACTTCTCCTTTAGCAGTTTCTCCTTTCTGCTCTTCTCCTCATCCAGGTGTTTTCTCTCTTTTTCTTTTTCCTCTTCCTGATGTTTTCTCTCTTTTTCTCGCTCCTCTTTCTGATGCTGTTTCTCCTCCTCTTCCTGTCGTTTCCTCTCCTTTTCCTTCTCGTCTTCCAAGCGTTTCTTCTCTCTCTCCTGTTCTTGTATCTTCCTTCTTTCTCTCTCCTTCTCCTTCAGTCGCCTTTCTTCCTCCATCTCTCTGTTCTCCTGTAGCCTCTTTCTCTCCAATCTTTGCAGTGGAGATTCACTGGAACTGGCCGACCCAGTAGTGGAGTGTGCTGTCTCTCCTGACATATCCGCAGCTGAGGTGGCCTCCACTGCACGGAAAGCCCCCTCTGACTCCATCTTGTGTACGAGTAGAGAAAGGGGCCCTGGCCTGCGCTTCATAGAGGGCTCAGGACTGCTGGAACGAGAGCTTGAGTCAGAGTCTTGCCTCTGCATGGTGGGAGCTGGGAAAGGTGCCACCCTCGGACCACGTGCAGCCTCAGGGGCTTCTCCCTCCTGCTCGTCTGTGTCTGGTGGGCTCTGCTTGGGAGTGTCAGGTAGGGGAAACAGGTCAGGGGGTGGAGAGGGAGGAGGAGTGGGGTGGCGCAGTTGCATTGGGGTGTGGTGTGCCTGTGGTGGTGGGATGTGCTGCGGAGGCTGAAGCTTGCGTTTGGATCTTGCAACTGTTGATGGGGCACTGGGGGGCATCTGCTGTGGCTGGGGAGGTACTCTGTTGCCCTTTCGCACCCCGCCAGGACCAGGCCCCCAATCCTCGTCATCCTCGCTGTCGTCTTCACCCTCGTCGTCTTCATCATTGTCCTCATGGACGTGAGCCCCTGCTGAGACCCCGGCAGATCGGCTAAGGTGAAGGACAGGATGAGCTGATCCTGGTTCACTTGGTGCGGTGCCCTCCTTCTCCTGGGCTCGGGGTACGGCAGGGGGCAGCCCCTGGCGGTCAGGCTGGCCCAGGACTCGCACTGACAGGGAGGCTACGGCGCGGGGTGGAGAGGGGGCTGGTGGCTCCTTATGTCCTTGATGAAAGGTGGCTCGCTGCATCCTAGCTCCTGGAGCCTCAAGGGACTCCTGGGGGTGGAGGGTAGGGCCGGGGCCCATGTCAGGGCCACATGCCATCATCCCATGACCCATCACTGAATCTCCTCCTCCTTTCTCCTCCACCCTGGTCATTGAGGGCTGGGAGGGTATGGAGTGATGCAGCTGGGCAAAAATAATGGAGTCAATCTGAGAGAAGCCAAGATGACTACATTTGTTCTATACATTCATTAACATGTTTTGAGGCATTAACAAGCAAGGAAAATTAATTTCCATGTGTATGTTGACCATAGGAACGCTGTTCAAACACATTAAGTGTTTGAAATAATTTTGTTTAATGTAAAAAGCACCACCTAGGATTTTGTGTAGTAAAATATTGAGGGAAATGGAAAATAAGATTTTCACAATATTTGATCAATTTGTAGCAGCTTTGTGTGTCCTGTTCTGTGGGACAAATCCTTAGTTTTCCTCATTTGACTATTCAGTGTGTGGAGATTACTGACCTTGTCAGAGGAAGAGCTGTCATTGTCCTCCGAGTGGTCTTCATCATCCTCCGGCACTGCTGGGCTTTCTGTCAGAGAGGGACACGAGGCAGGGGTTAAAGGTCAGCACCAATGTGAGGATTAATACTCATGACGAACACCCACTGTTCCCAACCAAGGACAGCTTTTGAATGAACAGGCTGAGAAATCAATATCTCTTAATTTTTTTTTTTTATAATCCATTATGGGAGCTAAGTGCAATCTGTTAACACATTTGTGAGCATGTTCATACAAAGGTACATGAAATTAGGTGAGTACAGATGTTTGAACAACATAAATTAACAGGACCGCTGAAAGAGAGAGTGTGTGGGAGAGAAAGACACACAGAGATTGTGCATTTCCTTTAAGCTAAAGGACCATTGTTTACGTGGCAGAGACTGTGTTTATTGTGTGATTGTGCATGTTTATGTGATTGTTATACCGTCTGCATCTTCATCTTGCTGGGCCTCTCTCTCCAGTCTCTGGCGAAGGAGCTCCTGCTGTTTGGCCAGGTACTGTTTTATGAAGCTATTCTGGCTCATCTCCTCACCTATCTACAACACAATAGATCACACAAAACAGCCCTTTATTAATACCTCTGCACTGTAAAATTCCCAGAGCCAAAGAGCAGTGACTGTGCATGGTGAAACATAGTCTTTAAAGTATTTCTCCAGTCTAGTATACAGGAGTCGTGCTTTTCTACAGAACTTAAAATGCCTAGACATATGTTGACAAAAGCCAAAGAAACTAACCCATCTTTAAAAAACTCTTCTTACCTGTGAGTTGGGCTGCAGCCCACTGTGAGAGGAGGATGACTTCTGAAGATTTTCCAGCATCAGAGCCTGCAGGTAATTAATTAAATGTTAAATAATGCAGCATGAGAAAAAGCAATAAAAAAGATGCAAATAAATGCAGGCCAGCTGCTATAATCCTGAATCTGTTTTTTAATTATATTTTACTGGCCACTTCAGCTTCTGATTCTATTGTAGAACTCAATTTGGTTTGTAATAGTTTAAATTCTGTGGAAGGTGATGACGATAGTGAGCTGGCTGCCTTGCCTCATTTCTACTCACAACTGCAAAAGTACATTTGTAATTTGTCTGGGCACTTAATAAGGTACACATCTAAGTTTTGTTGGACTGGTCAGTTTTGAAATATGTTTAAACATTAAACATGGGCTCACAAATTGTGCTAAATATTTGAAAACAACTACAACAGATAAAGTCACTATTTTAATACCAAATATGCCCACAAAAGCCGCTTCTAGAGGCAATGTGATGGCCATTTTATGAAAAATATGTTATGCTTATATGCAAAAAAGTTTTTCTGTCACCTTTAGAGATACAATTATCAGCTTTCATATTGTTTTTCTAATTGTTATGAAAAGCTCTAGCAGGTATTTTGCAATGACATTGAAAAATTATGTTCAGATCTATGTTTTCTTTGTAATGGCATACTTCATATAAAAAAACGGATAAACATTTTCCATGAAACATAATTTTGACAAAGTCTTGTGTTAACTTTATTAATCAGAATCAGAACATCAGCAATTTACACAGATTTAAAGATAACAAAAAATTCCTGATTAAAACATTGCACTGTTTAATGACATATTGTTCAATTTAATTGCCACCAGTGCTGCCTCATTTACACATTTTTAAAGGCTTGGTTCAGTCGTACCCTGGCCCAACGCAGGCAAGGGTTTTTAATGTCTGCAAATCACGACACTAGTCTCCACTCTCCACCTACAGAAACTTGTCAACGGCACTCCATTGTGACTTTATGATTAACTTGTACTCAAAATATTTACCATAAAATATGATATCCAAGTCAAGTTCATATGCATGCATTCCTAGGTTCTGCTGTTGTATTACTATCATTTAAGAAGTGCATTATCCAAAACCATAACCACCACTGAGTTCACTTTTTTCCCTGGGAATTTTTTTTTTTGGGGGGGGGGGGGGTTAAATTCAGCAATGTAACAATACACCTGGTGGTGTAGCTAGTGTAGCTATTAAAATGCAAACCATATCAATTACAACATCCCTTATTGGATTCCAGCCTGGAACCTGATGCATGTCATTCCCCTCTCTCCCCATGTTTGCTGTTTTCACAAGTCCAGTCCAGTTCCAGTTTCCTCCACCAGAATTTTATTCCTGACAGTGTAGAGATGCTTTTGAAACAGTACTTATGCATTAATTTGGGGAAATAAAATTTACAAACACTATAAGAGAACAGTTAACGGAGTAAATAAAATGAAAAAAAAAAAAATATATATATATATATATATATATATATATATATATATATATATATATATATATATATATATAGTGTTTAGGCTTTCTTTTAGGTGTCTGGTAACATTTATCTGGGTCTGGGACTCATGACTTCAGTATTTCTAAAATCCTGGCTACGGCCCTGAAATCCATGGTTGTTTACGGGCTGAATGTCTTGTGCAAAGCAATAGTGGTGCTAAAAAATAACTTAAAAACAAAACTGAATAAATTACTCGTTGGCAAACCTCGTAAAATTGTGTTTACATCATGATGCGCGCCCCCGTAACCCCAATACACTCACATCGAGCGCGGGCACGGTCATGTAACGTTACTGTACACTAAGTGCGGCTGCTTACTCTCAGCTTAGGCCTCGACTTGACAGGTGCACAGTTCAACTGTGTGCAACACGGTGCACTACGAGTAGTTACGAATTAAGTCCAAACTCGGTCGGTAGACAGTTTCGTTGTACTGTCAGTTACAAGTAACAGAAAACAAAAACTGTTGTTTATGTGTAATAACGTGTTCCAGACGATTTATGTATTCCCGCTTCCGAGCCCACACACCGTTACGGCCTCTAATGTTAACCCCCACCGTCTCTCGTCTCCTGCTGAACTTAGCCAGACTCGACAGCGTCCATAACATGAGCGAAAACTTACCCCTTTCAGTCGCTTAATGAGTGTGTTTTTCTGCCCGCTCTTTGAGAGGTTTCTTTGCTCCAGAGCGGCTTTTAAATCCGCGACTCGAAGCGATTGTAGAGGTTTCCCATCAAGCGTAATATCTTCATCCGCCATTTTGCTCCCTCCGCTTGTCTAAACTCCAACAAGCGTCGCTACGGCTGCTGCTCGGCGTCAAAGCTCGGCAGTTTCCGGAAAGGTTCGGTCTGTCCGAATCACATAACAGTAGTGGCGGTTGTAAAAACAATTATTGGGGCAATTTAAGTCCCTAGCCACACAATTTTAAGATTTATTTATTTTAAACTTTAAGATAAATAAAGTTTTATTCGGACTTCGACTAGTCTACGGAAATGTACGGTCTCTGGAGTAGAAAATGCACCAATTACTTTTGGTATGGCAAATAGAGATATCTTGCAGATACAATAAATACATTTTTTGACAGACTATTACTGTAATCAAATAATCCAAACACATTTGTTTAATTGCAAAAGATGTATTTGTGCATTCTGAACAGGAATACAAGACAGACATCAAATGTAGTGTTAAAAGTAAAGAGGTTTAGGTCTGCTTACTGTAGGAGAAAAGTCAAAGATGAACTTCTATACCTCAGCCAATACGGATAACAGACTCAAATGAGTTCCCATAGTGTAAAAAAAACAAACTTCTTGTACAAAAGCAAATAAGCCATATATTTGAACTGTAACTTAACCGTAGTTTTCCTAAGAAACAAACATTTCTGTTCCTTGTAAATTACCTAGTAAAATCACTCCTGGTGAAGGATGTGCATATATAAAATGTAAGCAAATTAAAGCCATGCAAACTGGAACGCAACGAACATAAAACTGACCATAATAAATACAGAGCTAAAGGTTACTTGCCAATCATGTTCTCTTCATACGCACAGTATAGAGCCCGTTTTGGCAGGTAGGTATTATTAAGTAATACGTCAAACCTCCACAAGGTGGAACTGCAGCAGAGAAAATGTAAAAGCAGGAAGCTATTCCTCAAAGGATTTGAACTGAGCCACACAACTGAGAAAATGATTATGCAATGCCCTGATGATACTGATTTGGATCTGAAAAATAAAACTTGCATATTAGGTTAAGCAATATAACTAATCATAGAGAAGATAGATCCTAACACTTTTTAAGTATTATAATCAAACTTTGTAGAGCACCCCGAAGATGAAGCTGGAGATGTGTTTACACAGTAAAGATATGTAGTGTAAATGTGACAAGCATCATGTTTGTTCAACTTCCAGTCTACTATATGTCCACCACAGCTTCATACTGAACATGTTTCTGAGCCGTTTGTGTGCAGACCAACATATAACATCTGATGACTGGCATAAATGAAAGTACAGACAGTAATAAAAATGGTCCGAGATGGAAAACAGGTAAGTCTTTTGTTGGATATATGCAAAATTCTCCCATTTCAATCACAAAGTGGGCTTTGCTTCATTTCACAGTTTCTATTAGGGCTGGATAATATGGGTCAAGATCAATATCACAATAGTAATTTTCAAATATCAATATAAAGATCTTGATATAGCAAGTGTAAAAGCTTGTAAAATAATCAAACTGATGTTCAGTACAGTGAACTGTGTTCCACTGCAATGCTTTACATTAATAATTAATTATATATATATTTTCCATACACCCTCACAGCAAAGTTGCTGACTTGAAACTATCAAAGCAGATGTGAGTAAGCACTGTTGACAGGGGTGAGAATCTTGTGGGAAATTAAGATGAAAAGCAAAGAAAGTCAAAGAAACGTAAGCATGCAGATCATAAGACATGTGGAGACAGGTGAACTTGGTCAACAGGTTTCTTATGCATTCGCATGATACCATGTGACTGTGGGAAAGAACAGGATTAGGCAATTTCTCATCATTCACTCAGTCGCTGCATGGATTCTCTGTTATTATCTCTCTCTGTCAGACAGGACTTTAATTATTCTTCATGAGGTGTGAACGATTGCATGAACGCAAACCAAACATGTATTGAGATGTTGTTGCAATCCTCACTGAGTGGATTACACGCTGCACCACAGTTAATCTTTGCTTTCTAGTGGAAATGGGTACAACACAAACACAACATACTTGCACAGATTAAGAATGGAAGACAGGCAAACTTCCTACTCCACACCCTATTCCATTTCTCCCATATTAAGCCCAAAACACTCGATATGCTGCTTCAACAGCTTCAGAATGATAATCACAAAAGGCCTTTCAGGTATCACAGTACAAAGTAGGCCAGAACCAGGATGTAAGGCCTCCTTCTGTGCTATTTTTGGAATAGGGGGGATGGCTAAATAAATAGAGGAAGGAAGGAAAAATAGCTATCATGTGAGGGAAAGAAAACATAACAAAGCAAAGCTCCCAAGACAAGCAGTCTGCACAGACACTCAAAGTCACTGCAGGGCTTCAAATATTCAATAAGTTAACACTCAAAAAGACAAGTGTGCCTGGCATCAAAGCACAGAGGTCAGCATATAAACAAAGGCAAACCAACACACACTTGGAGGACAGAACCAACACAGTCAAAACCCAGCTTAGTAACAGCTGCAGCGAGGCTAAACACTTGTTCCAGGATTCAACCTCGCTTGCTTCAATCCCATTCAAACGAAAGGTAATGACAGAGTCTAACAACAAATAAGGCATTTCAAAGAGAGAAAATGTATGTGTAGTGTAAACTAAGTTTTTACGCAAGTGATAGGAAATATCATGAAGATATTTCTGCCAGACGCTGGAGCAGAGTGGAGAAGCCAGCTGCTTGCTGGGAGAGCTCAGCGACACGGTCCACCATCTCCTGGGTGGCGGATACTGACGGGTAGTTTTGTGCAGCGCCCTTTGTTGCCACGACAACTGACTTCAAGGCCTGGCAGAGCCGTCCCCCTGAGGTTGTGATCTGAAGTAGAGAAAAGAAATAAAAACACAATTGCTACACAGCTTTGATAAATGTAACACACATAAATAATGTCATGAAAAGACAATGTGCAGAGGGTTTTCTCTACATACCTTGGCCCGGAGGTCGGCAGAGGTGAGAAGACGGGAGAGCGTGTCCCCAATAAACACCAGCTTGTGTGCCGTCACAATGAGACTCTTTCCTCTGGCGACAAAGATGCGGGGCGGTTGGTTCCCCTGCACGCTGCTGAAGAGCACATCGATGGCGTCTGCCAGGCAGGAGAGGTGAGCGAGGCTCTGAGAGGAGTAAAAGGACAGCAGCTCTGAGTCCTCCAGGGAGAGGGATCCCGGAAGAGCAGGGGATGGGGTCAACTGTTCAAAGAAAGTAGTGGAATTAGTATTTGTAAGTAAAGTCATGATACAGAGTCAAATATGCCACAAGCACTAAATGTATCATTATCTTTCGGAGATGACAAATCTGAGAAATTGGATGGTTAATTGGTTTTGTGACAAGTTTTCCAATTTGAATCTCTGTAACAGCTGGGAAAATCTAAACAGGGAAAATAAACGAGAAATGTTGTCAGGTAAATACACAAACAAATTCATGCTTTAAGCCATTTGCTGTGCTGCACACATACTTTACATTAGTTAATTACATTGCATTTAAATTACTCTTTAGTAGAACTGCAATGATGAGTAAATTAATTGATTGTTTTAGTCATTTTTTAAAAGAAAAAATGCCAAAAATCTGCTGTTTCCAGCTTCTCAAGTGTGAGGATCTGATGCTTTTCTTTGTCATACACGATAGTAAACTTAATATGTTTGGGTTTGGACAAAACTAAATATGTGAAGACATCACCTTGGGCTATGGGAAATTATAACGGTCATTTTCCACTATTTTCAAACATTTTGTGGACCAAATGATTAATCGAGAATTGACTTGAATGTGAATCCACAACAAAAAAGAATTTGTTACTGCCCTAATCTTAAGCAACACATTTATCCAACTCCTGAATGTCAGAGCTTCCTCGTATCAACATACCAGAAGACCTGCAGACCTCTCTGATCGATGTGCCAAATGATGAACTAATTTTGATAAAGTAACTCTGTGTAAAAAAAAAAGGTAACTCATCACAAAGTTCAAGTCTGTGCAAGTTGATTTTTGCCACATAACAAAATTAATGGAAACTAACGGCTGCCTAGAAGGCAAAATAATAAGTGAGGTATGCTTTGGACAACAGTTAATATGCATGCAGTTCAGTAACCTAAATGCACCAAAACATGAATAACCACTGGAATAGCACCAGCTACACCTTCTCAATGATGACGGCAGAAGGTTTATGACTGTTAATGTAATGCAGATGACATGTTGAGTCTTAAAAGTCAGACACAAACACACACACATTAAGTACGTCAGCAAGTGGCACTGTTGAAAGAATTACTGTGCTTTTCTGTCACTTATTGTCCTGCAGCCTCCATTCTATGTAAGGCAAGACTGTTAAGATTAACAAGTGACCTCTTGTTGGTCGTCTATGGCGTAACCAAAGAAATCTAGCAAGGAATAGAAAAAAAATGCAGACTGAGTGATAAGAAAACATGACCCAAGCAACAGAAGGCTAAACTGACTTAAGAGATAACATACAGATTGTACAGATTCATGAGACAGAAATCAACAGGGGTTAATGTGACATTAAATCAGGTGGTGTTGGGTAAACATGGTAAGTGTAGACTGACGATTTGTTTAGACCACATCAGGAGCCAAAGAGCTGCTGCAAACTGGATTAATAAGTCAAAGTGCTCATTAGTAAAAAGAGCTCACTGAACACAGAGTGAATCAATGACTTATCGGTGTCGACTTGCTGCGTGTGTTTCTGTACAGCAAAAACTTTCTAAGACGATATGGAGGTAAAAATAGAGGAAGAGACTCACCCTTGGCTCTGCAGTGATAGTTTGTATTTGTCCGTTCTCAGTGAGGGCATCAGGAGGTGGTTCAGGTTTACCCTAGTGTGGGAAGGAGAGAACAGTCAGGCATGTTTACAGACACATTTATAGTCCATTTTTGATTGTATTGTAACCACTAAACTACATGTGCACTCACAACATGTATGAATAGTCGCCAGCAAAGGTACATATGTGTTGAAGCACAAAAACATAGTAAGTATCCTGCAAAAGTCAGATTTTTCATGCAGATGCTGTATAACAATGAATTAATTTCATCCTGAAAACTGACCTGCAGCTTGACGTATCCAACACTGTCTCCAGTCGGTACTGGGGCAAGGATAGGAGTCAAGCCGATCCCTGCATACTCATTGCTGGGGTCATCTTCTCCATCAATAGGACCCACTGTCAGTGTAACAGTTGATGGAGTGGGAGGCAAGGGGAAGGCAGGCTGAGGGGTTGGGGGCAGGGGTCTCTCCTGGATCCAGCTACCTTTACGGGAGCCCATCCCACCTCCTGAGGACTTCCCGTCCGGAACTGGGAGCGCGGGCAATGGCCTGCGGGACAGGGATTCCTGGGAAGGCAAACGGGGTCGGCCCTGAGCCTGCAAGAGGAGGGCGCTTTCCTCAAGAGAGCGATGGACCAGCAACAACAGTCCTTCAGATGGAGGAGCATTGCCAATAGCGGATAACGCCGGGAGAAGGTCCGATAGACGAGCCCATGCCTGCTGAAGAGGTGGTGGAGGATCATCTGAATGATTGGCTTTCCAGGTCGACAGGATTTCAGCCAACGAGGTGGCCAGGTCCCGCGACGACAGAGAGGAAGCTGAGCAGGAGGCCGTGCTAAGCACTGAGTGGACAAGGCTGGAAAGCGAGGCTCTCCACTGCACGTCACCTGAACCGTTACTAGAAATAGAGAGGCGGCGAGTAGAGGTGGAGGAGGATGACAAAGAGTGAGGGAGGACATCCACAGTCAAAGCAGGCATGTCATAGATGCCACAGTCAGGCTCAGAAAAGTCCCGGTTATGACCTCCACTGCTGGCTCGTTTCTCAGATCCAGGGACACAATAGACCTGTCCAACCTGGGAGGCATCCTCACCAGAGAGGCTGGTAGTGGACTCGCCTGGGCCCAGAGGCACACCTGGAAGTGAAGGAACACTGTATACATCGTCATCACCTTCATCAGGCTGGACATCTGATGTGGACACATTCAGAGTGATGGTGGGGACATCATAGACCTACAAGTGGGGGAGAAGACAGAAGAAAAGTTTTGAAACTGTGCACGTTGTTAACCTTATCATTGTGTGGACTGAAGATCATTTCTATGAGACAGGGACACAATGTATACATTGTACCATATCACTGTATGGGGTTTCTGTGTCAGACTTTAAACCTGGCATGTGCATGGGCAGACACACATTCGTCCCCTTAAACACTAAGTGCAAAAGCAATGAGTCTGCAATCCACATATAGTAATAAATAGTAATCCAACAGCTGGCAGACATATTCAAGTAACGTTAAAGGGGAGACCACTGGGGGCAGGGTGCTGATGGTATGGCCTTGGTATGGCCCTGACAGATGGGTGTGACAGAAAATAGCAGCAGCATTTGGACTGGATAGACAGGCTCCCACAGCAGACAGAGACAGGTGTGTGGCCTCGCCTTGAAGGGGGTAGGGAGACAGACTGATGGTGGAATGTGGGAAGAAATGGTGACAGGGCGTGATAGTTATCTCTTGTTGGTGAATCGCTTCACTTGCACAGACATGAATTCAACACACCGGTTTGCCAGTTTACAGCCATTTTTTAATAAATCATAACTTTCATACAGATTACTATTTCACTGTCCAAAAGAAAAATAAAGAAATAAAAGAAAGACTGTAATTATACACATATCACAGGTTGGAGCAAAACCATAGGAAAAAGGGAATTGATGAAACATCTGCACACTGACTCCAAACCAAAAATGTTACTTAAATAGACAAACTCAATTGAATCTTTGTCAAAAGATCGCAATATCAGAAAAATTTAGTTTTAGATGCTGTTTAAACTCTACCCCTCAATGAGCAGTGCAAATACCTATACAAGTCACAAATGTGAGAGGAGGACAAGATAAATATGAAAAGGAAACTCCCTTTTAGACAGCAGGTAATAATAAGACGGGTCTATCTGTGGCTCAGTAAAAACTGTTAAGTGTTATCTTTACCTCTGTCTCAGAGTCAGCTTGTGGTGGGACACTGCGAGGGGTGTCATAGATGCCATCATCACCACCAAGGGCAGATGGGACTTGACGCTGCCACCGGCCACTGGGAGGGGTATCATACACCTACCAAGACAACAATAGCACAAAACCAAATTATCTACCAAAATTTGTATATTTTTCAAACATGCTGATGAAATATGTAAATCCACTCCACTCACAAACTCTCTGACATAAAAGACATTTTTTTGGAGCAATTAAAATATGTATAACCTTTCTAAAAACAATAATATGAACCTACATTGCAATATAACCTTTTTCTAGGCAGAACAACTGTTTCAACAGTATGGTAAGTGAAGTAGCCATCACATACCTGGTCACCCACAGGATCCGAGTAATCCTGATTTTCTCCTTTTTTGTTCTGCACATTGCTGCTTTTCTCCAGGCCATTGTTCGTTCTTTCCTCCTTACTCTGAGGAGTTCCCCTCTGTTTGTCCACTTCTTGCTGCAGGCTTGCAGAAGTGACCTGAGCTGTGGGTTTGGGGGCAGAGTTAGAATCAGCTGATGATGGCAGTGTTTGTTGTGCATCTTTTCTGGTGACTCCCCTCACTGGAGGCGCTGGTGGAGGAGGTTTGCGGGCAAAATTTGGTGATCCGGGAACCCTGACCTGCCCTGCTCTGACCAGCAAAGGGGACCCCCGGTGACAGGCCAGGCCGGGTTTGCCCCTGGCAACAGCAGGGTTGGGTGAGATTCCCTTGAGCAGAGGTCTGGGAGATGCTTGGGCAGGGGATAATTGAGATGGGTGCTGCTGGGCCAAAACTGTGGCTGAAGTCCTGTGAAGGTTTGCTCCCACAGGGGTGGGCGTTTGGTACATCCCAGGTGTGTCCTGGGTCACTTTGGGCTGGGGGGTACCGGGTGTTCCGCTGAGTATGGAGGGGCCATTAGAGCAGACTGCAGTGGCCACAACTCCTCCTGTTGGGGATTGGTAAATATCATCACCTGCAAGTGGTGTACCTTTGGGCACCAAGTAACAGTCGTCTGAGTGTCCTGTTGTTAGTGTTTCTCTAGGGACTAGATATGTAGTGTCCTCTGGTTCATCAGCTGCCCTTGGCACTCCAGTAGGGGAGAGGTACACAGACTCTGTAGCCATGAGAGCTCCTGGCTGCCTGGCATGCTGAGCTGCTGCTGGCATGGGACTTACTGGAGTCTGATAAAGTGTTCCTGTCATTTCTGTGCGTGGTCCTCTAAGAGAGGGTGAGCGTGGACGCCCTGCCACCCCAATATCCCAGTCAGGTCTGGGCCGGGAGCCAGAGCTGGAGTGCGAGCGGGGGCGCCCACCCTCGACTCTGCGGAGCTCCTCAGGCCTTGAGGCAGCTCCTCGTCCCTCCCCGACGCTTGGCGGGGAGCGATACACTCGATCTATGTCCTCTGCACTACTGCTGACAGCAGTCCGGGCCAGTGGGGAACCAGGCGTCAGGTAGACAGAGTCCTCAGTGGAGCCATGACGGAGGTCTGAGCCTGGCGGTGGGGCGGTCTGGAGGAGTCGAAGGCGGTTGGCAGGGGCAATGCCCTGTCTGCCATGCAGGGAGCAGAGCCACCAACCCGGTCCGCCACTCTGCTCCTGTTCAAGAACCATCAGGATGTCACCCTTCCGGAAAGCCAGCTCCTCCGGGCTCTCTGCTGTGTTGTCGAACAGTGCCTTTGCCAATACCGTCTGAGAAAGAGGACGAGACAAGAGTAGAAATCATGAACACGGACGCCCCATTCCTTCATTCTCACTCTCTCACTCACACACACACCAAATGGCCATATGAAAGTAGGTTTTAATCAACAGCCTAAATTCACACAAGCTAGTCTCTCATATCTGCACACCACAAACAAGTGCATTGACATGGCAATGCCAAGTCAGCAGCATAAAAAGGGAGATTGTTTAGAGCTGCTTAATGGAGAGTGAATAGGAGTGAATAGGGAAGATCTCGTAAAACGTCAACGAGACAGAGGGACAGAAAGAGGATGGGCGAACACAAAAAAATGCAAACTGTAAAATCTAGCATCATGACAAACTCAAAGCTGTGTCAGTAATCATGATGCAGAGAGAAAGAGGGGCACAGTCAGAGAGGATCAATGATCAAATGGACACAAGGACTTAATGGTAATGAGCAAGATGAGAGGGAGGGGGAGGGGATGAGAGGCACATCTGTCTCTTGCTCTTTAGGATTTAATTGCCAACCCAAAGCCAGAGAGTCCTGCCCCCTTTCATTTTCTAAACCAACCCCCTGGGGATAACTAGGGTCTATTGAGCCATGTGGGACCCCCTTAGGACAGTAATGGAGGCAATGAGGATCCTGATAAAATACATAGATGTGGTGAGATAACATAAAAGTAAATAAAAGTGCCCAGCAAATTATCATTTTCTAGTTTCAAGTTAGCTTCGATCTGATCTTTGATTTGTCCAACAATGTGACACAATCACAAGAGTACATGCAAATTCATACAAACAAAGAGACAATTACTGTACTCACGGAGACAGACATTGTTGCTAAGTTAACAGTTATGTCTCAGAGAAACTATAACTCAAATGTCCTGATCAGTCGGGGTCATCCATCTAGATCAGCTGTGGTTCCCATGGATGTGTTGGTCGCCAGAGAGACTCGGTGCAGAAGCACAACTGGGTCTGGGTAGGACACATCTCGAAGTCCGGGCGCCTCGTCGTCTCCGCCTTCATAAGGATCCTGCAACCCACGCAGAAGCGCCTTTCATACTCTTTTCACGAGTCATTTATAAACACACCAGGCACAAGGCAGTTTTAACAACGGTAGTTAACCTTAACTCATACGTTTCAAAACGCATGTGAAATGAATGCTAGGCAGGCAGCGGCAACACCTGTCTGTCTATCCTTTACACGCCCAGTAACGTTACGTTGAATGCAACCCATTCAGCGAAAGCTAACGTTAGCTTAGCATTGTAAATAAATAAACGGCGTGTACTCGCTGTGAGAGATATCTTCTGTAGTTGAGTATGTAGCCGGTTTCCAGGTTAAATGATAGTTAATTTGAACATTATCTAGCTAGAATAACGATAGCTATGTTGCTGCGGCCTAGCTACCAACACTAGCTGGATAATGTTAGCAATGTAAACGCTGGTTATCTTCATCGCCTTTCGCTGCTAACGCTAAAGTTCAGTTCAAAACAATGGCACCGCCGGGTAAAACCGCTAAAGCCAGCAAACGTAAGCAACCAAAGACGTCGTTATAAAATAATTACCTTGCTTTTTTTCTTGTCGCCGATAAACTTCGCATCGGCGTTCAGTCTATGATACGTAAAATCACTTCTTTTCAAGCGTGAAAATCTGTGTCCATCGGCGTTCAATCATCTTCGGCGATGACAACAAAATTATCTCCGCCTCGTCACAGGTTTACGTGGTTCACTAATCTACTAGCGTAGCACGAGTGTCCGCGCAGGGCTTTAGACCAATCCAATTTCTGTGAAGTCGTGTAGGTATCCGCAGCTCGGAAGACACGGCCCGTGTGATTGGCTGGTTTTTGCGGGTTGCATTTAGGAACGTCTGAATTTGGTCGTTAATCAGAAAACTACGCTTTAAATCCAGAAAAAAAGAAATATGTGCCCCATAATACCACTATCATCGACCGGAACAGCAAAATTAAAAATTCTCCAAACAAATGGCATGATTGTTTGGACGGACTTGGTTGTACATTTGAATCAAAGAGCAGCCGATTGCGTTGGGCTGCTTGCTGGAGGCTTTTATTTTGACAGCTGGACTCTTACCCGGAAAATACTGACTGTAGCATACTAGTCGTCAAAGGTCGATGCAACAGACTTTGAGAGTCTTTTTACAAATTCTTCAACCTCATGTTTAACTTTGCATGAACTGCAGGGTGAGATAATGCTCTTGATTACAGTTGCATAATTGCAGTAGTTGCTTATACAATGTAGCACACTTCGTAAATTAAACTGAGTTGTCTTCTGAGTCTGCCAGTGTAAATACCGATCAAGTGTTTTATCATTGCTGTTGCTTCACCATGGATCAATTAGTGTTTTATCAGTTTAAGTGACTAATGAAAAAGTGGCTCGCAACTTCATTCAGTCTAAATCTTTATCTCTCAGCATTCAGCTTGTGCACCACTGTTGTCAGCGTGCAGATGACCTTTACCCTAGTTACCAAGTGTTTTCATAAAAAATATCTCTGACTATTCTCTGTTCACAGGTAATGTTGAGGGGTGTATTCAGGTGCCTTAGGACCAGCCCTGTTCTTGGCCAAAGGAGTATGTCTCAAAGCAGCTTTGCTGGAAAGGTAGCCATAGTCACTGCCTCCACAGATGGGTAAGAATCACACGATTAACTCCTGTTTTGTCTATACAGCCCTAAAATACACAAAGCAGTCACTAAGAAATCAAGAAATCATTGGTCATGACTCATGAGCTACCATCCCTTGCTGAAATTTACACCTCTAGACTACGGAAAAAGGGACAACACTTTACTGGACTCCTCTCACCCTGTCTTTTAAATATTTGAACAAAGACAGTAAGTAACAGTGTCTGAAGGCTGTTTGCCTTTTTAACATCAGTGGCGTTATTCTCGTCCATAAGACACTAAAAGGTATGTCCACAGTGGAACACAACATATGGTGCTGATAGCATCCATATGGGAACATTGGATTTATCTATTTATTTATTTTTTTTGTCATGTTATGTCCCGAGGTTTTTGTTACATTGAAATAGCCATGAAGCATCAAATCTTGAATCTATACCTTCGAAGCCTCAAAGGATGGCACCTGAAAGGATGTCAAACATTTGTCTCATAATAACATCATGTGAAACAGCTGCAATACGTTGATGATCCAGACTTGATCCCTTACTGAGACGCTCTGCTTCTCCTCCTCCTCCTCCTCAGAATTGGTCTCGCTGCAGCTCAGGCTCTGGGAAAGAGAGGTGCCCATGTGGTGGTGAGCAGCCGGCGGCAGGCCAATGTGGACAAAGCTGTGGCACTGCTGCAGAGCCAGAACATCCAAGTGACTGGGACCACCTGTAATGTTGGCAAGGGAGAAGACAGAGAAAAACTGGTTCAAATGGTGAGTATTTTTTAATTTATCAGCCACAGATATATGGTTGTCAGACAGCTGCAGTGTGTTTGGGCCACGTGGCTGCATACCCTTTATTATGAGGCTCAATAATCGTCTCATTCTGTGTGTTTGGAATAGACTCTGGATCAGTGTGGTGGCATTGATATCCTGGTATCCAATGCAGCAGTCAACCCTTTCTTTGGAAACATTATGGATTCCACAGAGGACGTCTGGGACAAGGTACACGCAACAAGTGAAGCCCCAGGACTGATTTATAGAGCAAAAGTCAGAAATGTTTAAATGAGTCTGTCTCTGAAAAACAATTCTTCTTCCTCCTTTCATTTATTTTAACGCAGGCTAATTTATGGGATCATCTCCATATTGAAAAGGATATATTTAGCGCGATTAATTCTACATTTCTTTCTAGATCCTGTCTGTTAATGTGAAATCAGCCTTCCTCTTGACTAAGTCGGTCGTGCCTCATATGGCGAAGAGGGGGTGAGTGACAAACTAAAAGATGATACAGCATTCAGTGTTTGGAAGAAAAAAGAGCTCCACAAGATCCAAATGACAATAAAGACTATAAAACTGTCCACTGTATATTTAATTGTATTGTATTTTTCTTTTAGAGGGGGGAATGTCGTATTTGTGTCATCTGTGGCTGGATACCAACCAATGCAGGTCAGTGAGAGTATAAGCAGAACAATGACCTCAAACATATTTATATTAAGATACATAGAAGGCACAGCTTTCCTGTAGAGTTGATAAATCATGAAGTCTTAGTTCCAGTGGGACATTCTTGTTTCCTGTAAACCAAATCACTTAATGCAGTGTGCATGTTTGTGTGTCTGTGTCTCTGTCTCTGCAGGCCCTGGGTCCTTACAGTGTGAGTAAGACAGCACTGCTGGGTCTGACCCGGGTGCTGGCTCCTGAGCTGGCTCACAGTAACATAAGAGTCAACTGCGTGGCCCCAGGGGTTATCAAGACCCGCTTCAGCTCTGCGGTGAGGAGAAAACCTCACGGTCCTCTTTGTGTCGTACACTCAAACCCTGTATTCACAGCACAGGGTCTCACATATTTTGTTGTTGCTCTGCACCGTCACACGATTACATTTCACCTGAGTCATGTTTTCTTTGTTAATTCACTCAGTTATGGGAAAATGAAGACATCATGGACGACTTCAAAAGGCAGCTCAGCATTAAAAGGTACAGCTCATACTCACATGGAAGTTTGTCACTAACATACTATGAATACCATATTTCACATTTTCCTTCGTCTTTCCCTTTAGAGTCGGACAGCCAGAGGAAATTGGTGGAGTGATTGCCTTCTTGTGCTCAGAGGAGGCTTCCTACATCACTGGAGAGACCATCACAGTGACTGGAGGGATGGGCTGTCGACTCTGAATCTCCAGTGGCAACAAAACAAATTTGCACTTGATTGTGTGTGTTCCTGTATAGATATACAGTATGTTTTGATTACATTTTCCACTACTCTTCTGAAGTGCTGGCAAAACCTTAATATGAGAGCTGTAATATGCCAATAATAGCCAGGATCCTGAGGCATTGTGTAACCAATTATTGAAGATTTTGGGTTAAGTTCTTCATAGTTTCCTGGGTGATGTCTGTGAATTTCTGATATGATTAAGATATGAACATTTATATAGCTTTTTCTAAATAACACACCACAGACCAGGAATGTCCCCTCTGATAGCTGTGCGAATTAATTTCCTCCTGTGGTAAGCTGACATTCAATTTCTAAATAAATGGGAATCTTTTGATTGGTCTTTAGTTAATGAGACATGCTCCTTCTTTAAAAATATTAACTTAATACTACCAGATCATATATTGGCTGGATGCGAGGGCAGCTCACTAATGACACTCAAAAATGGTGAATGAAATGTGAAATAATGTACAAAGTGACACATTTTTCTCATACAAAATGACAGCAATGTCAAAAACCTTTATTAGCTGACCATATTACAGGTTTAAAATATTTATAAATGTTACTTATTTGAAAAAGAGACAATCCAGATATTGTCTGTTTTTTATTTACAAGCAAAATGAGCAGTGACAATTTAAAATAACAGTTTTATTTGCATGACAGTGCCCATAATCAGTGACAATGGCATTTCAAGGCTTGTTTTCTATGATGAAAGACCACTTATTCAAGTTAAAAATCAATCTGATTCGGCCACAATGAAATATTAACATCATGAGAAAGATAACTAATATAAATGTCTGTCTGCCACAGTGGCTGGTGCATTTAAAAATATATTTGGCTTTTCTGTCACTAACTGCTGGAGAAAACTTAGCTACAGTCAAAGTCCTCTGGAATTTCTCTGGTGTTAGTTTCCCCAACACCAGACTTTGAAAATCCATTTCATCATCTGTGTTTGCTGCCAGCAGACGACAAGGCCTGCCGTGTCATCCTGGGTTTCCAGTACTCCCTCAGAGTGGGAACATATGTGCCGTGTTTGGTCTTGTAGTAGCGCTTCATAAACAGCTGAGGGAGGCAGAGTCAGTTAGGAAACACTGACGACAGAACCAAGTTACCAATATTTAAAACTGACTGTAGTTTGTGGCATTTTCAATTTAAAGTTTAAAGCTTAAATGTGCACATTATAGAGGCATTAACAATCATTTTTTATTAACCTACAATCATGTTACATAAAGAAATTGTGGTGAAATCATCTCCGCAATAGAATATTCCCCAGGATGAATCTCAATGCCAGATTTCTTCTTTTTTTTTAATAAATCAAGTTCTTAAGACTATCCGTCTATTTTCATAAACATTTAAGGCATGCCCCCTTAAAATGGACACATTTTCAAGGATTTTCACTGCCCATGGAAACCCTGATATCTAATGTTTTGAGAATACATACCCTGCCTTTGAAGTTCTTTGTCGCCTCATCCTCAGAATCAGCTACGTAGTCTTCACCGTCTCCTGGAAGGGCCAGCGTCTCTAAACATAAAAGTTAAAAGTTAAACTGAAACATGTGCAGGTGATTTAAAAAATAAATAAATAATAAAAATAATATTTTTTTTAATTCCCTGCATTCAATTTACATGATTTGTTGAATCACCTGTGTTACTCCGTTGCTGAGACGGAGAGCTGCTTATACTCGGTAATACAGGATGATTTCTGTCAGGTAGAAACAATTAATTAAACCATTAAGTCAGAGTTTCAATAGCTGGTGAATGGTAAAAGACAGGAAAATCCTTAACTAAGCTGCTAACATTTATAATTTAAGTCTAAAGACAACCAGGAAACTTTGAAATGCAGCTAAATGACAAATTAGTTTCTCTTTATAGGATCTGCAATTTTAAAAAAGGACAATATAGAGTACAAACATTTTAATCACTACAGAGAGACAGAAAAACCAAATGAAACCAGAAACATTGAACTAAAATCAGTTTTTATTGTATTTGTAGGGTTTGAACCACAGTCTACAATGCTAGTAGAATTAAGTGTCTACAACTAATGTAACTTCATCTATTTATTTTATTCAGCAGTATATTTTTGGCCCAATAAGCTCCTGTCACGTGAACTTAAAATTTCTGGAGTGATCTGCAGTGATCACTGGTTTAAAACACGTTCATCATTTAATAAAAATGTACGACACAGGAATCCAAGAAAAAGCTAGTTAACAAAATCCAGAACACATAATGTAACTTAGCAGGTTTTTAAAGCTAGTGGCCGAGTTCTTGCAATACAAACTTGACGTAATGCTAAGGCGTACTGCATTTCCATGTCTCTTACTCTTTATCGTCCAGGCCAGGAAAATCCGAGTCAGGCTTTTGAGGTCGGTTGCTCGTGCTTTTATGTGCTTTGACTGGCGACGTCCTCCTCTGACTCTGCTGTTTTTGTTTCTGTAAGGATGTTCCTCCTCTATCAGTCCTGTCAGCAGAAGTCAGTGACAGTTTTTCAATAATAACTCTGGGTTGGCTGTTCAGACAAGAGACAAACATGGAGCGGACGGATGGATCTTCAGGGAGGCGCAGACTTTTGACACCCATACAGGTCACACAAGTTTCCAGGACTGCTCCGTTACACTCCTCGTTTCTTCCGCTCTCATTTGTACTCTGGTCACCTCCACCCTGCCTGAGCCTGCTTGCTCCATTTCTCAAACTCCTGCTTATCCTCTTTTCCCTCGATCTGGTCATGCCTAACTCTTCTTCCTCCTCATCGGATTCACTTTCTCTTTTGTCAGGTTGCTTGCGTTTAATTCCACTGCTTCTTTTTGGCGCGTTACTCTCCTCCTCCACTTGTTCTCCACCCTCTTTCACTCCATCACCTCTGGGGTTTTGTCTCTGTTTAACCCCAGTGAATTTCAAGTTCTCTTTTGGGTCCAAGTGCTCGTTTGTTGCATCGTCACCTCTCAGTGTCCTTTTATTGGCAGAGATCATAACTGGTAAGTCTTCATTAGATATTAGTCCAATAACAGGTTTAATAAATGGTGTTTTATCTCTGGTCTGTGTGCCATTGGACTGGTCCATAGCAGACTTTTTGGCTCCCGTTTGCTCATTTGAAGGCACTCTTCCAGAGGGTGGCAGAGAGAGTGAAGCCAGGATGGAGTCTCCCATGTTTGGAGGGAGGGATGCTGTAAAAAGCAAACAACAACACGTGGATAGTGAGGGCCTCACTGTTACAGTCATCCTGGCAAGAAGCTAAGAAGTTATCCAGTTCTACCTGCAGTCTCCAGATGACCCAGACAGGTTTGATGTTGAAGCAATATCTTTAGGAGCTGGGGTTGGGTGGCTGCCCGCGCACACTCCTCCAGGACAGGGGGGGCATCACTGAGCCACGACACAGTCTGGAGATAAATTACTGATATATAATCTTTCAAAATAACATTCATGTTGAATCCAATTTTGTCAGCTGGCATCATTAGATGATTACTAGCTATAGTAAAAACAAAGAGCATTAATAAACAAGGTGTAATTTGTGACAGAAGAAGGGAAGCTGCTCTCCGAAGCACCCACTACCTGAGCTAGGTTGGGAACTGGAAGCAACTGGTCCAGTCGAATCAAAAACTCCCACAGCAGCTTCTCCAGTTCCTGGTCAAACTCTGGACCATAATCCAGAGGGAACTCCTCCTATCAGAAGAGAGAATAAGAATTGTTTGGCCGTTACATTCCTACGTACATCAACTGAGAAATGATCACAATAGAGATTGAAATCAGTAGTAGCTGCTGCTGTGCGACTGCAAATAAAACACTAGTACAGAGACTCACCTTGAAGAACTGTTCTCTCTCTGTTGGGTCTCTTAGCAGCGTGTGAACCAATGAATGGAAACTTTCCACTGTTTTTACAATTTTTACATCCCTCCTCTAGGAGACAAAATAGCAAAAATTATACTTTTCAATTTATATACAATAAATTTTAAGAATACTTGCTTTAACATTATAATCAATCAGGCAGTCCTTGCAAAGACACACCTTCTGAGTGAGATCAAATATCATATTGACGTAACATCCACATTGTGACATTATTATTTTTATTGTAATGTCATAAAGTTATTTTTTGTATTACAGTTAAAGGATGCAATTTTCTATAATTATCTGATTGTTTTAAGTGAAATTACGGTCTATCTGGTTAGCCACATTACTAATGATTGTTTTTCTTACATACCAGGTAACCCCAACCCACTAGTTTAAATACATTTATACACACCAATAGTAATGCCAAAAACATTGTAATATCACCTTTATCAAGCTATGGAGTCAAACATTATATTGTGATGTTTAATTCTGTAATCACCTCCAAGCTTTACTGGTGGTGGTTGTAATGTACCAATGTTTGGAATAAAAGCCTACAAACCCTTTACAGTGACAAAAATGAACATGCAGTGTGTTGTGAGATTCTGAACATCAAATCAAATTTACCACAGCGGGAGCAGAGGAGGATGACGAGGCAGCAGGAGCACGGATCCTTTCCAGGTGTGGCATAATCACCTTTTCATCCGGCTGTGTACAGCACAGCTCCAAGATTAACTGAAAAGAAGGTGAAGGTTGATGAACCGTGCAGCATGTATACATACACGTCATGCCAGGAATATAATACTGAAACATATAAAAAGGTAATAATGTATCTATCAGAAGGGAAAATAATACACTCTGACACAGAGATATGAGGGGGG
The DNA here is from genome assembly GCF_020085105.1 of Siniperca chuatsi. Taxonomy (NCBI): domain Eukaryota; kingdom Metazoa; phylum Chordata; class Actinopteri; order Centrarchiformes; family Sinipercidae; genus Siniperca; species Siniperca chuatsi. Next base: position 15,160,164 of record NC_058063.1, read on the forward strand.
AATAAAAGAGACTGGCATCATGGGAGTCACACATCAAAATCCCATTTCTCTTCTCCTGTAAACTCACCCGTCCTCTCAGCCCCAGTGCCAGCTTGCCCTGGTGTCTCGTGGTGAGCAGCCCGGGGACAGTCTCGCAGGCTGACGTCACAAAGTCCTCCAAAACCCCATACTGCATCACATCCCTCTGCTTCATCACTTTCCAGAGGGCTGCAGACACCAGACGCACAGGCGGGGCCAGGAGCTGGAGTGCAGCAAAAGGAAGGCTGGCATCTGTGCACGAGACAAAGCATGGCGCAAATAATTAGATAACAGTGGCTCCTAGGTACATTCAGAGCAACTAATCTGACTAAAGCATGCAGGGTTGAAAAATTCTGCTTCACTCGTCTCCATGGATTGATTCAATGTTGCACCACTGGCCACAACCCGATCATGATGCACTGACTGATCTACCCTGCTGTGTCTGCCATTTATTCCACACCTGCCACAACCTAAATTACCACCTTAATCAAGTTAAATCATGTCCACTACAATATGGGATGTGATATGTGAAATCAAAACCTTCGCATCCAGTTTTAACGTACTCCCAGCTATAACCACTTACCATTTTCCTTAGGTTTTCTTGTGGCCATTCCACTGAAACAGTCAAAGTCAGCTAGGTTAAGCTAGGGAGGTTAAAAGAAACAAAAGTTGACGTTTAGAAACTAACGATAGCTTAGCAACTTCGACAGACAGCCCCCCCGAGTAAGCTTCAAAGCTGAAGCGGAACTATCAGTTTACCCAGGCAAAGTTATTTAGGAAATGCTGCTGAGGTGATGTTTACTAACTCCGGTGAAGCCTGGCGTTACACACCAGTTTCGCTACTGTTGTTTACCCGTTAGACACAAAGCTAACAACACTTCTATCAAGTTCTGCTTCTCATCCTCCCGCCTTCACTGGAATAATATTAATCGGTTAAATATTTACTTTGGGTGTCCCGAATTGGCGGTGCTTAGCGCATTTGGAATGAAAGACAACTGTTCAAACAAGAAACTCCGCCCACGCGCGCACTGTAACATATTAAGTAAGCGCACCTAAAGGTGTCTCCAGGATATGACGTAGCAGATCCGACGGTTGCTCCCATCTGTTTTACAGCTTTGTGTAAAAATATGTTATGATAGTTAAAAATAGTATGAAAAACAACAAAATGTAAGGCGGAATGGTGTGAAGAATGCCAGAGCATATGGACACGAATTATGTACCAATTAAAACTTGTTTGTAAGATAATGGCCCAGAGAAAAGGCTAAAAAACAAACATTTAAGAAACATACGGTAAACATACAGTTTATATCCCCACAATGGGAATAAAATTGCTTAAAAGATTCTTTCATATTGTAAGATATTGATGTTGTAATATCTATATCACTTAGAGCTTATTTCAGTAAGGTTGTATATGTCAGCCATAAGTAACAAGAATTATTAGAATTATGTCTGAAGGCACTTAGAAACAGCCACCATTACATACAGTAGTTAGTCCACCAAAGAACATTAATGCCTTTACTTTTAAACTGTAAAATGTCAAAATCAGTGCACATTGTGGTCACTGTTCTTAAAAGAAAAAACAAATATAAGGGATTCTTATCAAAAAAACTGTTTAATTATGTTATATATTCATATAAAAACATATTTTTTAACTCTCAAATATCAATACTGGTATTGACCTCAAATATCCAGCATCAGTCGAGCTATTGAGGTAATAATAATTCAGCTGGTCAGATAAAGAAAGGATGTCTCTCACACACACACACACACACACACACACACACAGGCGAGATGAACTTTGGCCTCTGTTGTTCTGTATCTGAGTTATCACCAGGCTCAGGGCAAAGTCCAGCTGCTGAGTCAAACGCAAGCAGTCCTGATATTACATTACAATTTGTTACACCTAAACACAACAAGAGACTGACGAGCATGGATACCACATCTTCATTCCTCAAGTAAGTGAAGAATTAGTTTAACAATAATGTGCGGATGCTGGAGCCGCCAAATTAATGTACGCCAAGCTTAAGTAAGTAATTAACTCAATGATATAACATGTCATTTTAAGCTATGTTATATTCTGACATTTTCAAGTGTTGGCCTGTTATAATGGGTAGGTAGGGGTGGCAACAGTTTCAGTGAGGTATGAAAAAACAGGATTTGAAATATTTGCTTAATTTCACCTCAAAATGAACAAACAAGTGCAACATATAAAAGGAGTGAAAGTCAATATTACAACGGAAGTGGATGACAGAATCTGATCTAATGCAGAGAAAGCATTGTACAGGTAATAAAGATGACCAGCATTAATGTGTGTAAAAGACAAGAGGATCCACTAGACAAGGGTTGAAAAAACAATGTGACCTAGTGATCAGGCCTTTTTCACAGAAGACATTTTGACATGTGAAAACACAGGTGTAAGTAATAAAATGAATGATGGCTAAATTCCATTTAGCTGCCTCAGTTTCAGGGTCCTGGTACTGTCACACTGTCATGGCTTACTGGGACACTTGAATAGAACAGAGCTGTTGTTAATTTTATTACATCTGTGCTTTTCCTGCTACGACAAGTCAAAATGTCTGCTGTGAGAATCTCAGAGGATCCAACACATTGAATAATAACTGAATTACCTTTCTGTCCGGCCTTTCCTCAGATCTGTAACCAAGCGAGTGTGGTCTCCACCACAGCGTCCTTTCAGAGTGTGTTGTCCCAACAGGGAGACCAGGAAGGGCATCACAGCCGGGACTCTGGAGGAACTGAAAGAGAGGGTGAGAGTGACTGTAAAAGATAAATCATGGAAATAAATAATAGCAAAGGTTCTGATCGGGGTAAAGCTGCTTGCAGTATATATAATACAATAAACATTGTAATGTAATATAATAAAAATGCAGAGGAAAAATGTAAAAAGATAAATTTATGATAAAAGGAAGTACTAAAAGGTGGCCAATTTGAAATATAAAAGAATAAAGGTTCAAATAAGAAAAAAAATGTATATAAACAATATAAATCTCATTAAAGAGGGAAATATTACTTAATGCTGGGTAACACTAAAAACAACTGTCAATAATCAATGTTTCAACAAGTGGATTAAAACGTAATGGTTATCTCGTCTAAAATCTTTGTAGAGGATGTTCCATTACCTCAAGAGCCTGACGATGTCAAAAACATGTGATCACATGTAGTCATGAGTCAGGGCTGCACTCACAGTGGTATAAAGATAAGATGTCTGAAGTGTAGCCGAGGGCCAGACCGAATCTTCTGAGAAAGTTTGAATATAAATTATATGTGTAACCGCTGACCGATTTAAAGTTGCTGCATTTGGAGTTAAACGGTAACATGTAGGTTTTTGTATCTGAGCACCAGACTGTATGAGAATACGTACTGTTCTGGTTTCTGAGAGGCTGGTCAAATGCTTTTGTCTGAAATGCTATTTTCTATGTAACTGGATTCTAGCTAATTTGCTGTCATTTATATCGATATGTGAAGTAACTGTGAGTAAGCATTCATTTACTGATGATCCATTAAGCTCCAACTTGTCACAAACAGGGTATCTGCAGGGCTTGAAAAGCATTGGCCTTAGAAGGTATTAAAAAGTCTTAAATTTACTCTCCAAAGGTGTTGAATATTTGTCTTGCCTGCATTTAGACAGTATTAGTTGTACATTTTTTGTAGGTTGTGTGCTGTCAACAGACGTTATACATATATAAACTACAAGTGAGACTGTTGTGACAGTGAACAGTGCTGCCGGAGGCTATTTAATCCTTTTTGTAGAGTTTCAGTCAGCACCATCAGACCTGTAGCAAACAATTTCACAAAAACTAAACTAAAATTGATCTAAACCTGAACTAAAATTAATTATCTATCAATTTTACGTTGCTTATCTGGGTCCAGGTCGCGTTAATTGATTATTTTTACATTATGAAGAATTATTGTTATATGCAGCTGGGAATTACTGACAAAAATGTGATGTATCAATAAATGCATGTACTTAATAAATGGTCGAACACTTATTGTCCATACTGGTTTTCTGTCATACTTATACGTCCGGCATTAATTAATTAATCCGCTAAATCGTAATAATTCACGCATTAGTTATGCATAGTTTAAGAATGTGTTTTTCAACCTTATTATAAAGTGCTAGCTACTGCACTAAGAGAAAGCTGGAAACATGACAGTGATGGTGTAACAAGAGTTTAAATCAATGGGTGAATTAAACCTCCAAAGTCTTTTTCTTCTGCTGTGCACATTAATCCAGAGCAACTTGAATCTGTGCTGTAGGTATGCCAGGCTTTGCTGCTGTCCCTGTCTGCAATGTCTCTGTCTCTGGTTTGTGAGGAGGACGGTACAGAGGTAGACTCCGACGAGTTCCTCATGTCCCTGCCTGACAACACCATGCTCATGGCCCTGCAGCCTGGACAGACGTGGAGACCACAGCCGGTATGTATAACCCCACATGTATTCATGTTATACCTTACACAGGCTCCTTTAAACCCAATTTATGGCTCCTGTGTCTTTCCATGATACACTTTAATGGCCCTTAATGCATCAAAATATTTGATATATGTCTGTTGTCTCTGATACCCCAGGGTTCAGTTATGCCCAGATCTCAAGACCACAACAAGCCTCGGACAGGGAGAGACATAGCTCGCATCACCTTTGACCTTTACAGGATGAGCCCAAAGGATGTCTTTGGCTCCCTGAGTGTGAAAGCCACATTCCAAGGCCTATACTCTGTGAGCGCTAACTTTCAGTGTCTGGGGCCCAAGAAAGTCCTCAGGTAAGGCAAGGGGGGGGGGGGTTATCACAAAAAGACACAATAGAGAAGCTACATTAAAGAGTCTTAAGTACTCGTTCTGCAGAAAAATCGCCCCTGTGACTGACTGATATATTATTACACGATTAGATTGTTGATACTGATTTATCAATTCGTAAGTGGTATTTGACTGTTTAGTTTAAACTACTTTATATACAGCCAGGAAATATAGTCTAGTGGTTTGGTTGGGCTCCCTCCAAAAGGGTCACAAGATCAATCTGAGAGGTTGTGACATGATTAATGGGAGAGGAAAGAAAAACAAGTTCTGCTACACAAATTTGTATGTGTTTTTTTTGGCGTTTCCCTAATCTTTGCCCTTTTTTTGCGAAATATTGGAAGTTTGGAAGGGAAATGTCTCTTTGGTGGAACTGCTAACAACTGCATCTGCAGTTGAGACAAGGAGCCCAAACTAGACACTGCTTTTGGTCACATGACTAAAAGTTTGGGAGCCACTGGTTTAACAACGCATTGTATTTTTATGTAAAATCTTAATCTGAAAATTAACTAGTGGCTGTCAAGCAAATGTAGTGGAGTAAAAAGCACAGTCATCCCCTCTGAAATGTAGTGGAGTAGAAGTATAAAGTACTTTGAAATTGTACTTGAGTAAATGTATTTTCCATCATTGCATCCTTTATTTGTCAATCTAACCTTTATTTTCTCCCTCAAACGATATGAGAAATACTTTGTTATAAAAATTTGATGATGAGAAGGCAAAAGCTTTTTCAAAGTCCAAATTTAGTGCACAATGCCAGTGATAAAAACGTACTTATACTGATGACACTTTATCTCGGTTCTGTTTTTCAGAGAAGCCCTGCGTGTCGCCTCCACCCTCCTACATGCTGCTGGACACCTGCTTATTACTTCCGCCTCCATGATCCGCCGCATTATCGAAGGCACTGACCTTTGGCAGCCACAGAGGGCAGAGTATACAGCCAGCTGGAACTGACGGAGCCAAGACCTATTTAGTGGTAACACAGAGTAACTAGCATTGGGTAGCCATGGTATTGTATAGTTGTTCTGCCATTTACTGCCTGAAAATGGGGGGAAATACTTTTTTTTTCTGTTAAGGTAGTATCTGTAACGCTTTAGTAACAAAGATAGCTTTGTAACATGAGAATGAGTGTCATAGCTATTAATATAGTTTTTCTATTTTTTGTGCAATATATTCTACATAATATCCTAGAATTGTACTATATTTTTGTTAATTTGGTGTGGATTATGCGTTGGCAGGTGAACTTCTGTTTCTATCCGTTCTGAGATTACAGGTGATTTGATATGCAACACTGCTATCTTTTTTGTAAAAGTTCTCATTAATTTGTAGTTTATGAATATTTTGATGTAACTAATAAGAAGAGTCATGTTCGAACAACAAGCAATGAATGTTTTTTACTTGAATGACAATAAAAAACGTCTGCACAGCACAAGGGGACTCATCGCTGTGAAATTGTATCTAGATTGCAAATGAGTATCTTTTGAAAAGACTGTGCATTCATGTTATCAAACATATTAAGTAATCACAATAACAGTATAACAATGCATTCCATATGAAAGAAGAGGCACATTTACAAGAATCTGTCTTGTATCTGTGTAAAAAAAAAAGCTCTCTCAAACTTCAACATAACAAACAGCTTAACCCTAAACTATTACAACGAACAAATTCAAGTCATAGAACTGCTTCTAATGCATCTTTTCAAATGTTAAGAGATGATCAATCTTCTTTCCCCTCAGTGGGATATCAGGAACACAGGCTGTGGCATCATTTCTACTCTGGAGGCACCTGCACGCTTTCATCCGCACTACAGCTTTCACTCGTTTCGAGCTTCATCTTCCAAGTTGCTTTTCTGCCGCCTTCACTTGGCTGTGCCTTCGCCAGTGCGTTCAGGCACTGCCGGTACTTGATGGTGGCCAGCGCCTGGCTGTACTGCTCTTGATTCATCCAGCGTGGCCTTCCTTTCTTGATATAATAGCGCATGTCACCGAACCACTGAATCAACGTGTAGCGGGGGACGCCAATCAGCATCACCAGTCGGTTGTACTCCTCCCTGTCTGGATACTGGCAGTGCGAGAATGCCACCTTCATCATCGCCAACTGAGTGTGTGTCTTTGTATTGCAGCGGATCGGAGTGCAACCGTCGACAGGATTATTGTTCACTTCCATGAGCTCCTTCAGTTTGCCAAAATCAGCGACGGCACCATTGTAGTTGGTTGACTCTGCATGCAGTTCTCCCTCTAGCCTAGCCTTCATTTCTGTTTTCCCCTCAAAGCTGCTTTTCACAGGGGTCATACCATTATTTGGGGGCTTGTTGTCAGTGAGTGGAGGCCCATCAAAGGCTTTAGTTTGAGACAGGGGGATGAGCAGAGGACTCGCATCCAGCGGCTCATCAGGCACCACAAAGCTCTTGTCGGCAGGCCAGCCTTGGACGGACTGTAATCTTTTGTTTGCTTTTGCCTTCATTTCCTTTCTGGTGAAAAGTGTTGTCTCCAACTGGGTGGATTTGGATTTGGTGGACTCCCTCTCAACTTTATCGCTTCTTATTTCTACTTCTCCTGCTCTCTCCACAACAGCCTCATCTCCTTGCTTCATTCTCTTCTTTCCCATCTTGTCTATCACTGTCACCCTTTTCCGCTTTTTGTGAGTATTCCTTTTGTTTTCCTCTTCTTCTACTTCTCTGTCCTTTATTTTCTTCATCAGTCGCTCCTGCTTAAATTTTCTCTCCAATCGCTCATTAGCCCTCACATTTTCTCCCATCATCCTTCGCTCATTTGTACTCAGTTCCTCCCTAACCTTTCCTGCCTTCTTCCCACCAGACTCTTTAACCTCTCTTTTCCATGTATTATTCTCTCCTGTATCCTCTTTTACCTCTTCCCCCATCCTGTTGTGCAGCTCTACCTTTCCCCGACTTGACTTGAACTTCATCTGAACCTTGTGGATGTCTTTATAGTCCCAGCTAATGCCATAGCGGAGCCTCTGTACCATAAACCACACCTTCACCTGGTCTGGGTGCAGGGAGCAGCGCTGCGCCAGTGCAGCTGTCTCTTTCTGTGTCAGATATGGAAACCTGTCGAAAGCCTTGTCCAGCTCTGCTGCACCATCGATCTGTAGGTTGATTTGATTTGAGTGTACCCATATAAGCCTCTGACTGTCAGACACCAGGGGGAGACACACTGCACTGTTCTGGTTCAGACTGAACCCCACTGGGGCAAAGTTAATGTCTGATGAAGTCTGAGTCTCTCCACGAGCGCCAGGTGTCTTTTGCCTCATTTCTCTCATCTGTGGTAATGACTCCTGCAAAGAGCAGACAAACAGACAGGGTTGATACCCAAAAAAAATAAGTATTCATTAAAAGAATAAAATAAAATACAAAAACTGAAAAGTAATCATCTGAACACACTCATCTTTTTCTTGGTATCCTGTGAACATGTATGTGAAACCAACCTGCTTGTTAACATTATGGCAACATATACTGTGAGACAATATAAATTTGTCACCCGTCACAGATTTTTCAATACAGTTTATATAGTTATATAAGTTATATATGGCGATTGTGGGCTACCGTTGCAAATCAGTGAGTTAGATTTTTTTGTGTCAATCTGATGAAGTACTTGATTTGTCAGGTGTTGATTTCACTGGATAAGCATAAAAAGACATTTCTATCTAGTTGTTTTATCTATAAAGCAACACAACTGAACTTCCAGAAAATGTGCCATATCACGATACATACTGAAATATAAACTCACATACTGTGATAAAAGATTTTATCCATATCACCAACCTTCACTTTAACATAGGATGTAAAATAAATACCTCTTTAATAGAGGTGTTATTTATTGTTAGCTGACGGCCATGCAGCACCGCAATTATCAAGATACTTGCACTTTTTGATTATGTATTAATGTAGATGCAGCATTTCAATGTGTTAGGTAGAGATAATTTGAACTTTACATGCTGCATTTTAGTTTAATCCATAATGTATTATATTTTGTTTGTCTATAACGTATTTTGTACAAAGTTACTAGTAACGTTAGTTTAACTTAGCTAACAGTTATGGTAATAATACTTTCCATTGCTATACTGCACATATAACGAGGGTTGACGTAACGTTAACTTACTGTTTTAACTTAAAAATAAACTGCCTCATGTTAATTTTGTGTTAACTATATTAAATCATTGACCAATTCATATTAAAGCAATAACGTTAGCACTGGTGTTTCATTTGCATAATTTGGGGTAAAAATTCATAATGACTCACATGCTAACTTGCTAAGTCACACGTTATGTAATTTCTTGACATTTGTAAAATGGCTAACTGAGTCTGCGGTAACTTACAATATTACCATCACTGACCGTTTGAGCTGCGTCTGCGCATCAGTCAGTTTGTTAGCATTAGCGGTAACGTTAGCTAAGCTAAGCTCTAGCTTAGTAGCAAAGATACTCTACAACCGTTTCTGTTAGTAGCCTACGTGAAACGTCACTGCGCACAATTGTAGTGTCCGTGACGTCACCCATAGGTTTCTGAAGAGCCGTTGTGAAGCGTTCGTTTTCTTTCCCACGAGCTTTCCGCCATGTCCCACCCCTACTCTGCCTCTGATTGGCTATACCTAACCCTAAACCCAACCTAACCGACGGAAGGAAGGAGTACTAGCCAATCAGAGGGAGTGCTGGGGGTAAGCTGGTAGGAAAAAAAATAATGAGTCTAAACTTGTGAAGCTCAAAGTGGGTGGCTCCCATAGACTGCTCCTGGTGGCTCCGGCCGTCGCCATCTTGGCAGTACCTAACTCCGGCTAATCCAAAAATGGGCAAAGAGGTGGAGCTGAGGCTAGCCAAATGAGGCCTGGTTGCTGAACCACCTAGCTGCTAGTCACCTGAGAGGGCACCCACCTGTAACTCAAAGTCCTTAATTATGCGTAATTTTAAGCCTTTAATTTAAACGCTGAGTTCTTAAATAAATTCACCCCCCTCACAGTCATGAGTGTACAGAGTAAACAGGAGGGGGCTGAGCACACAGCCCTGGGGGGCTCCTGTGTTGAGCACTAGAGTGGAGGAGGTGTGACTGTCCGGGGTCTGCGAGGAAGTCCAAGTCCAGTTGCAGAGTGTGGCACTCAAGCCCAGAGTGCTAAATTTTCCAATCAGTTTCATGGGGGAGATTGTGTTGAATGCTGAGCTGAAATCAACAAAGCCAAAGGGAGGGCAGTGGAGATGGCATCCTCTGTGGATCTGTTGGTTCTGAAAGCAAACTGGTGAGGGTCCAGGCTGGCTGGGATGTTGTTCTTTATGTGCTGGAGAACCACTTTCTCAAAGCACTTTATCAGCATGGGGGTGAGAGCCACAGGGCGGTAGTCATTTAGACTAGACACTGCTGACTTTTCAGGTACAGGGAGACAGTGATATGTTAAAAATGTCAGTAATCACATCAACTAGCTGATTGTCACATGTTCGTAGTACACAGGGATGATATGAGGCCCAGCAGCTAATAGAGACCAAACCTTGAGGTTGCCGCGTGAGGCGCAAAATGCACAGGACAGGTTAGCTTGCTGTTATAATACAGCAATTTAGCTAATTTTTCCTAACCTATAATTAATCCTCTTTTCTGTGGCAGTATCAAGAAAACACAAGTTATCACTAACTTCAGCTCATGAATGATTTGGAGTTCCTACCTTTCAGAAAAAAATGTCTTGTAAGGTGACAGGTGATTTTTCTGCTGATTCCATACATATGGTAAAACCACCCAGTGGATCCAGATAGATGAACACTGCTTAAGCTAGAGTTTGTTTGGTAAATTTAATGATCACATCTTCAGGAACGCAGTTTAATGTTATCTCATAAAGTGTATTCTCCCGGGGTTTATCTATGACATGGGGATGGGACGTTCAAAATAATACAAGATGATCGAAATATGGATTATTTGATCAAATGTACCATCAAGTTTATTAGGTACACTTAGCTGTGTGTTGTGCAGTCTTATACAACAGCCCTGCAATAAATTTTTGTTGAAAGTGTTTTAGAGAGATGGATGGATGGAGTGTACAATTAGAAACACCTAGGCTAATCCAACAGCTCCAAAATGACAAGAAAGTGTACCCCTCTAACACAGTTTCCACAAAAGCAAAGTATTATAACTTTCATGATCAAAGGAATTGTTTGGCTGAATAGTTTTAGCTAGTTGTACCTTTTAAACTGGCAACTGAGTGTAGGTTTTACCTGTGTTAGAATAAAAATGTACATAAGTTATCCCATTTATGTTTTGTTCTTAGTATCCTTTAAAGTACACAGCAATGCTGTGTGTGTATGTGTGTTATTAAACTTGTGTCTGTGAGAATAACAGGAATGCACCCTGCCATCCTGTGACCGACAGGGCAGGCTGACACCGCACCAGATGGTCTCATGAGTTGTGGCTGGCCTCAAGGCCGCTCTCACGAGATAGACCTGACAACACCACTTTCTTTCTTTTCTTATTGTAGCAGTATATACTTCCCCCACCCCTTAGAAAACTATGTAACAGGGAATCTCCTAAACTGAATAAAAAAGAGGAGGCTGCATGGATGCACTTCAGAGTGAGTAGGAGATGTAACTGAATGCATCTATGCTTACTCTCCTCGAGTAAAACTTAAGTTAATGCCTTTGTCTTTCTTTCCTTGTATATGATTTAAATGTTCTAGGTGTCTTGAACCTGACAACCTGCTGTAGATTATTAATCCTTTTTTACTGATAAGGTTATATATCAGTTTTATGAGCAGTAGGCAAACAAGTGACACTATTGTACTGCTACAAAAGAATCATTTGTGTGTACACTGTACATAGTTCATTTCCCAGGATATGATACTGCTGGAGAGATCAGCTCAAGCCATCGCACCAGACTCTGACTGACCAGCGACAGGCAAACCAGTATTTTGTCTACAAGGGCAACCTGAGGAGTTTATTCAACCGAAACATAAGAGCAATACATTCAAGATCTGCTTTCGAAAACATGTCTGACAATATACAAAAGGACCCACAAGTCATCCTCTGCGACATGTGCATAGAGGAGGACAGGAAACTGGCTCGGAAGACCTGCATGAAATGTGAGATCTCCATGTGCGTCCAGCACCTCCAGGCCCACCTGACCACTCCTGTGTTACTACAGACTCATCCTCTGACTGAACCCATGTCTTTATGTGGGACCACTAAATGCCCACAACATGGCAAACTTGTGGAGTACTACTGCTTGGATGACATGACCTGTGTGTGTGTTTCCTGCGCCATTGAAGACCAGCACCGCCTGCACAACATGAAGACCTTCTCCACAGCCCACAAAGAGCTCATGGAAAAGCTGAATGCTGAGCAGCAGGCCTTACTGGTGAAAACTGATGATAAGAATGTGAGTCTGGAAAAGTGGGAGAAGAGCGAAAGAGAGAAGCTGGGTCGCTCTAGTGTGCGTCTCATTGAGGCTGTGACTAACCTGCGTGACATTGCCCTGACCAGTGTCCAGAGTTCAGTCTCTGCTCGTATGGTGTCTATCAAAACCAGCAAGACCAGCATGCAAGCAGCACAGAACGAGAAGGACACCTTCAGATTCCTGCAGATGTATTCTCAGGTGCATCAGGATGTGGAGAAGGCCAAGGCTGTGGATCTAAGAAAAGGTTTGGAGCCCGGCAGTGATCGTGACAAACTGGTTCAGGAGATACGACAGAATGGTGAAAAAATGGTGAAGCAAGCAGGCCAGTTCTGGGGATCCCTGTTGACTCTGGTTGACCCAGAGAACCACCAGGAGCTCATTGCTACTAGTTCAGACCTGATCTTTGACCCGCAGACTTTAGGCCCCGGCATGTCACTCTCCAAAGACAGCAGGAAGGTTTTCTACAGTAGCCAGCTGGGACAATACTCTGCCACACTTCTAATCCGTAGTATCCTGTCAGTTACTAACTTTCAGAGGTGGATGGTCAGTCTTTCCCAAGAGTTTGACTGGACCATTGGTTTATGTGACAAACAGTCTGCAAAGAACTTGAAGGACGGACCTGTCTATGGTCTGTGCCGCGAAGGTAACCAGCTCAGCTCTCTCACGACAGAGTATGACAATTGCTCTGATGCATCAATCAATCAGAAACAACACAGGGTTTCCTCGGCATTAATTACATATCCGAGCACAAATGGAGACAAGGCCGTACCAAGACCTGAAATGGTGGAAGTGTTTTGGAACTTTGTTGCTTCCTCGTTGTCCTTCTTCAGCCGAACCGGACAGCACCAGAGGGAAGAAATAATCACAATTAAGATGAGCCTCAACAAGTGGGACCTGGCCCCCTTTGTTCGACTAGGAAAGGAAAACGGCCAAAATATTCCCCAGCAGGAATGGAAGTGCTCCTGTGGGAAGCGTTACCACAAGAACGGCCATGGAGGCGGCTTTGGAACTTTCCAGTACTCTCAGGCTAATTGTTCCTGTGGAGCAAGTATTGGTGGCGTATCCATCACAGAGGTGGTTTGTGAACTTCAGTAATTGGTGGGACCCCGTTGATCATTGCTAATCATTATACAAAGCTAAGAAGTGCATGGCTACAAATAACTACAGTATTAATGTTGTTTGCTTTCATTGGATCAGTATAAATCTTACTGAGTCATCAGTCATAGGATAATGCTGTGATTGTTTTTAGTGTACAAAATACAGATCATGCAATGTAACGTCTTCAGCTGAATATCTTTTCATTGCAGTGATGTTCATTAATTTGTTTGGGGAGTTACTTCTACTGTAGCAACAAGATCATTTTGTTTTAACTGTAATGTTTCTTTTGTTCTTTTTTT